>NW_024740202.1:3314392-3546512 GCF_018991925.1 Homarus americanus | reverse complement strand
AGAGCAGACGCGCGGACATCAACTACAACTCATACCTGAGGTAGGTCAAATTTGTGTATCCTACTGTTGTGTGAGGCTTGCAGTCCCTCCATTTTATTTTTCACGAGCCGCCACTGGTGGTGATACTCCAAATGTAGTCTACTCTATACCCCTGGAAAGGTGACCAGGATGCTATAAACAATAAACTCAAGGATCCTTTTATTTAGATAGAAATACCTTTGAGATTTGAATCATCTAGAGCTGAAGGACCCAATGCCTCTCACTTGTCAGCAGCCACCAACTGTTAGATGGCTCATTCCTTTATGTATTATACTAAAGAAACCAAAAGTTGTCACCACACCATCTTGGATTTCTCTCTCGTTTGGTTCATACCATTATCAATATTCTACCTTGCTGTATACAGTAGCTGTATTCACAAATGCCAAGTGTGAATTTTTAGTTCAATGGGGACTTAAGAAAAGATCAAAAGTTTCGTAAATTACCGTACGTAATAATTTTAAGTCTGAGATATCCATTTTTGAGTTGTGTCATTGAAGCTACCTAGGTGCCTTCAGTGGTACTGTATACAGTATATATATTATTATAGGTACATGTACTGTAGGGGGCAGGGAAAAAACACTTTTATTCGAGTTGCAGGCTGCACTTTTCAGGCATCGTTTGTATGGCTGTAACAAACACCTGTGCAAAATTTCATGCCATTTCATGCATACTTACCCTGCCGCATCGCGAACGACTTTTTGTCAACTTTTAGTGTATACCAAAAATTAGGTGTCATTTAATGTTTTCCAGGATAATGATAAATTTTACATGGGTGACATCGATTTAATTCACATGTTATTTTACAGGTACACCGTATAGAAAATCATTACAAGTTCATATTGAAATTCTTTTTTGTGCGGAACCTTGGCATCATTTTCCTAGACAATAATCTTTGCCTAATATATCCATCTCTCGATTCGTATCCCGTCACTTCAGTGCAAGCTTCAGTCATCACTTTTATGCCTCTCTCGACCGCCTGAGTGCTGTTTGGCCACTTGGGCATCACTAATGGTGTCTCAAGAATGTCATTAACCTGTAGATTTGACAGAGAAGCAATGTAAGGAGTCACCACCTTTCTCATGTTGACTACAGGAGGCACATCCTCATTCCCATCTCCATCTTTACCCTCCTCATCAGTATAGTTTAACAAATTCTCGTCAACAGCAGCATCAGAATCTTCCTCCTCCTCTTCAGACCTGCCAGTGCATTCTTCCTTTTGCTGATTCTCCTCTCTAATTTTTCTTATCATTGAGATAGCTTTTTCTCTAACAGTCATGTCCTCATCTGCACACATACCAAGAAGAAGTTGATCTGTGTGGGCGAAGTATGCATTTCTCTGGACAGCCTTCTTCACTATCGTCTCCTCCTCACTATTCAGGTGTTTCATATATAGCAGGGACTGGAATACGTTCCTTGAGCCGTGTGTTACGTAAGGGTGTATCTTGATGTAAAACCACATTGGAGCACTGAACTTTATTATTGTAATGACAATTCTTTTCAACTCATGGCTGGGTCTTGATGTTGCTACATACAGCCTGAGGATTCTACTCCATAAGGTGTTCCACCTTGACACACAGGGAGGACCTGGCTCAATAGCAGCCAAGTCATCTTCAACAACACCTGTGATAACTCCTTTACAAATCCTATACAGGTATTTCTGATCCCAGGACAGATCTTTCTCCACTTCATCATTAAACACAGGGAAATCAGGGAAACTGACTGGCTGGAAGGCGACAACTGGAAGCTCAGACAAAGACTCCTTGATCTGCTTTCCAATGGGACCATGCCAATGCTCAGGACCACTTGGTTTACCATCATAGTGATAAAAAACTGCGCGGAAAGGCAGCTCATTTCCGTGAAGCTGACATATGAAATAATGGAGCGGGTGACCAAGTAACATTTCAAGATGATGAATGACTCCATTTTCTGATTCTACATTTACATTGGTTCCATCACAACCAACACACACAATGGGCTGCTGGGTTAGATTTTTCTCCACCAGAAACTCGTGAATAGTTTTGGCAATCTGCTTTCCGTGTCCAGTCTTGGGAGTCACATGTGTGAGATATTCATTGCCAGGCTCAACCATGATGACATAATGATCTTTCACCATCATCCTCGAACTCCATTTCTCGGTCTTCTCATTCTTTATCATCACACGAGTGGCGGTCTTCTTACCATCAAAATAGAGTGACGTCAAATTATCTAAACTAGCCATCTCAATTTCTTGCCTCTTAAATCGGTATTTTTGTCTCGCATCCCGCAGCTTATGTGGTCCAATAACCTGACTCTTGTCATCCTTTGTGATAATGCCATAGTCAGTTAAGGTGGCAGTAGCAATGGCAGCTCCAGCATAATCACTAATCAAGTATCGGTCACAAGCGGCAACTTACCCAGGTCTCCCCTACATTACAGTACAGTAACACAACATTGAGAAATGAAATGAGAAAAGGCTGATAATCAATATAGACATAGCACCATACTCATCTGCAACAAGACAACTTAAATGAAATAAGAGATATGAAAAAAAAGTTGATAAACACTGAACAGAACATTGCACCGCCACAGCGGCTGTTTGGCTAGTACTGTAGGTAAATTTAAAAATTTCAGTAGAAAATGCGGCAGACTAAACCTCGACATATCAGCTTCAAATTTGGCATGGAGTCTTAGATATGTAGTATAAGGAACAATGCCTGAAGAGTGCAGCTTTGAGCAAAATTTCACTGCCCCCTAATGTACTGTATAGTACCACATTTAACTTGGCATTACATAACATTGGTAGAATATTGTTCTACATGATCGTCATTTACAACAAGGGGCATTCATTTTGTTCACTTAAATACTCTATTGTAACTCACAGAATCAGAAGTCTGATTAACATGTTTTGGATTTTTGGGTATTGGTACAATTTTGTGAAAACATTTTGTACTGTACCCTTTACTGCTGAAATTTCATCAAACTAAGCATGTAGGGGCATTTTTTTATGTAACAAATTGTAAACAAGATGAATTAAAGTATTGTATGCAGAAAGAATCAAAACTTGTTGGTGTAAGAATATGAGCAGGATTAGTTGTTATACACTAGTTTTTGCTGTTCCACCAGTCCCATCACTGGTGTTTACTGTATAATCTGAGTAACAGCGAGCTCTTCTAAAGTAGTAAATATGACTCTGATTGATTTACGAATTCAATTTCCTGAACATGATTGAAAAATTTTATTGATCAAAAGAGTAGCTATACTAAATGAAAACAATAAACTAGTCTCATTGCTGCAGTTTTATATGCAAAATAAAAAAGGTAAATTAATAGTTATGGCTTACTACTCTACTATACCTATTGAATTTTTCACCAGCATAAAGGACCATAAGAAAAATCAAGTATGATAATTATAATTAAATGCAAAAGAATAATCAAATAATAATAAACATTTACAATACTGTATCTGTAATCATAATAAAATCATAATCAAATAAAACAATCATATTCAAATCACAATAAAAAAATTTAAGCTCTGTAATCATAATCAAATCACAATAAAAAAAAGAATAATCACAATCAAAAACTTTTAAATCATAATCATAATGGAATCATAATCAAATTTCTGACGAAAGCACTTGGAAACTTCATGTTTTCTTGTTTCCTATGTGGTTATCAGCATATACATGGATCATGCGCACCTGCAGTGATTTATTTGCATTTCTGAGAATATAAAGTAGCAGGCAAACAAAGGCCATGTAGTACTAAAAGTGGTCAGATCAGCAGTAAAAAAGTAAAGGTAGCAAAACGGGTGAAAGGAAGACGAATAAATGTCGTTACATTGTAGTGGATTCCTCCCCTACAAACGCTTGTCGCTGAGTAGCCGACCCCGCGAATTCCCCAGTGTAGGCATCGTGGTCTACGTCAACCAGACCGCCTTACATGACGGAGGTCAACTATTAAGCCACGCCTACCTCCGCTATATAAGACCTGACCTCGTGGTGACCTATCTCTCTTCTTACTACCTACAGCCAGTCTTCAAGTGACACCACCTCCTCCACTCCTGCCTGGCGATCCTCGCTCCCGCCGGCGACTATGCCGCCCTTCAAGCTGCCTGTCCTCCTCTGAGCACCCTCACCAACCAGCTCTCTCCACATCACGCTTGTAACCATGCTGCCTTCCCAGCACCAAGCTGCACTGTACATCCAATACAACATGTGCTCTCTATATACATGTTGTATTGAATGTACAGTGCAGCTTGGTGCTGGGAAGGCAGCATGGTTACAAGCGTGATGTAGAGAGAGCTGGTTGGTGAGGACGCTCAGAGAAGGACAGCTTGTGGGTCGCCATGCTCGCCGGCGGGAGAGAGGACCGCCAGGCAGGCGGAGGAGGAGCGAGGGCCGCCAGGCAGCGGCGGAGGAGGAGGTGTTGCTGGCTGCGGCTGTAGGTAGAGAGAGATCACCACGAGGTCAGGTCTTAAATAGCGGGGGTAGGCGTGGCTTAGCAGTTGACCCCTGCTCCGTGATGTATGGCGGCGCTGGTTGACCCAGACCACGAGGCATACACTGGGGAATTGGTGGGGTCGACTACTCAGCGACAAACAGCGTTTGTAGGGGAGAATTCCACTACAATACTCCCCCCTCCCTCCAGGCGGTGTAGGAGACTTGTTGTCTGCAGAGTTGCTTAGCACACGTGAGGCAGAACGGGCGGTGCATGCCTCATGTGAGACAACGGCGATGGCGTGGATGAGCCGGTCGCTGGATACAACTGTCTAGATACACCATATCTGTTGGAGTAAAGGGAGAAAAAGGGTGTGTGGAGGCGATGAATGTTGTGCCTCCCTCACGGCAGGTACAGAGTCGTCAGATGCGCCTGCTGGGGTGTGTGGGCCTGGGTCAGGAGCAGGGGCTGCGTCAGCACAAGCGGATTAGGGCTCGTGACAGCAGCTGGGTCCACGACAGCAGCAGGGTGCAGGACATAAGCAGGGAGTACCTGAGGGAGAAAAGAGGGTGTGTGTGGGTCCGCGTCAGGAACAGAGGCCGCGTCAAGGGTGGCAGGGGTTACTGCTGGTCCGGGGTCGGCGTCTGAGGCAGGACGGGTGTGCTGGGGTCGGTAGGACGTGGTGCTTGGGACAGGAAGAGGAGCTGGTGTCTGCTTAGAGTAGCAGAGCTGCTCTAGGGTGTCTAACCTGCGGTGTAGAGACAGTAGTTGTAGAGCCGATGAGTGCTGCTTCTGTGTGGATAAGCCAGTCTTCCATGTTGCTTGAAGACTGGGAGCGTGATCAGTTTCTCCTCCATTCTGTGTGAGTGCGAATCTCCGGGGTCACCATTTGTGGGGTTCAAGATGTTTGGTTCACACTCAGGATGGGATGGAGAAAGGAAACTCACAATGTGCTCTCTTTATACATGTTGTATTGGATGTACAGCTTGGTGTTGGGAAGGCAGCATGGTTAGAAGTGTGATGTAGAGAGAGCTGGTTGGTGAGGACGCTCAGAGAAGGACAGCTTGTGGGTCGCCATGCTCGCCGGCGGGAGCGAGGACCGCCAGGCAGGCGGAGGAGGAGCGAGGGCCGCCAGGCAGCGGAGGAGGAGCGAGGGCCGCCAGGCAGCGGCGGAGGAGGAGGTGTTGCTGGCTGCGGCTGTAGGTAGAAAGAGAGAGATCACCACGAGGTCAGGTCTTAAATAGCGGGGGTAGGCGTGGCTTAGTAGTTGACCCCCGCTCCGTGATGTATGGCGGCACTGGTTGACCCAGACCACGTGGCATACACTGGGGAATTGGTGGGGTCGACTACTCAGCGACAAACAGCGTTTGTAGGGGAGAATTCCACTACAATGCCATTGTATTCCCTACCACTATGTCACTGCACTGTATTTGTATTGTAGATGCCACGGAAATGCTATGTACCTGGCTGTAAATCAAATTACTATGGGTGCGATACGTCGGTGTTCCGCTTCCCAAAGGACGAGGATCGTTGGCAGCAGTAGACGAAGGCCATCCACAGGGAAGACTTCACACCAAATGCATCTTCAGTCGTGTGTGCTAAACACTTCGACTCACGGTTCATCCTCACAGAAGACAGCATGACTCGTCCTGATGGAACCGTGAGGACACCCAGCTCTCACAAAAGATGCACACCCAACGATCTTCCAGAAGCAGCCCAAGTACCTGTCTATGGTAAAAATAAGCTAATAAAGGAAAGTAATGAAGTAGTGGTAGAAGGAAGGTAATAAAGTAATGAAAGAAGGAAGGTACTAAAGCTATTATGAAGTTCTGTTGAGGCAGAAGGTAAGTAAAGACGTTGTAGGAATTCGTGGTATAATGTTGTCTAGCACTCAGGATGGATGGAAACTCTAAGGTGGTTTTCTTGTATAATATAAGTTATATGATAGACAGTCTGGTGCTGGAGGTGCCGTGTGGTGAGGGTGCTGCTCAGTAGAGACGTTCGGTGAGTAGCGTGTTGAAGGAGGTAGATGTGCAGGAGCTTCGTTAGAGAAGATGTTGCCTGTTGCTGGCCTCCTGGTTGAATGAATGCTGACAGCGTGGAGCTTGCTGGAGGAGGTGTTGCTTGTTCAAGAAGATGGGCAGAATGAGAGTTGGTTGGTGAGGAAGCTCAGAGAAGGACAGCTGGTGGGTCGCCATGCTCGCTGGCGGGAGCGAAGACCGCCAGGCAGGCGAGGAGAAGCGAAGGCCGCCAGGCAGCGGCGGAGGAGGAGGTGTTGCGTGTTGTAGAAGTGAGGCGAGAAACAATCTCAATGGAGAGACAGAGCTTATATACCCAGCAGCCGCGAGTCCTCTATGAGTCATGTTGGGAAAACCGGAGAAAGTCGCCGGTCTCTAGTTCCGTTGCTAGGATACCGTGACATCTGGTGTCGCCGCTCGCTTGGTTGCTAAGGAAGGCGTCGCAGGTGGGATGCAGCTTCGCAGTTGTAGGGGAGAAGTCCACTACAACGTCATCAAACCCCCACCCCAGGTCTTCTCTATCTAGGTGGCCTTAGGAGAGCAGTGCTGTGTATCCGGGGTTAATTTCACTGTGTTACTTTTGAATTTCGAAACTTTTTCACCAAGTATTGAATAAAACTACTAAATAAGCACCTCCCAGCAGGAGCCGCGGCGGCTCCCGCCTTCCACAGTGTTACCAGATATAGCATATTTTTTTGCCGATAATAATATTATTTTAGCGTAGTTCATAATTTAGCAACGCCTCTCATAAGAGAAATTTGTTACAATTTTGAAATTGTGCTGCAAGTTCCAGTAACTTACAGCCTAATAAGTTGGACCCGTCTGCTGCGATGCTCAGATCAATGGGCAAAAGACATTTTCCTACAACAATAAATTTCAGTTTTCCGTGACAACATTATCAGCAGGGTTATCTAATGAATGTCTAAACTCTAACGGGTAGTCCAACCCATTGCGTTTATTATCTTCATATGGGTATTTACTTATCATAATACAATTGTTTTCAAGACAACTATATTTGATAATTACGGTTGGTCACTTCTGTTACACGCATTTGGCATGTTTTCACTTTTATCCTCTTCACCACTGATCGGCTCGTTAGCCGCTTGGACGATCGGTCACGTCTCTGTTACTTAAATTTTTTCTTTTATCCTCTTCACCACTGATCGGCTCGTTAGCCGCTTGGGCGATCGGTCACGTCTCTGTTAAGCACTGTTGGCAAGTACTGGGCATGCACCGGCTCCTGAATGTACAGTCTCGTAAGTTTCTTCGAACATTGCTAGAGACAGCTGGCAACTCAAGGCAGTTTATTTACTATAGTACGTAGTAAAAATTATGAATAACTGTAAAAGTAATCGGTGATTGGTTACTTAGTTCCCCGTTGCTTAATTTAATGGTTGGGCTTTGTTGTTTCGTATTATATTATACTAAGTACTATAGTAAACAAACGGCCTTGAGTTGCCAGCTGTCTCCAGCAGTGTTCGAAGAATCTTGAACGAGACTGTACCTGAACCTGCTCCAGTGTTGGTCAAGTCTGGTCTTGAAAGAGCTCACACTCGGTGCCGTCACAGCACTTTCTGGTAGAGTGTGCCAAGAGTTCACAACCCTCACTCCGAAAAAGTTTGCCCTTTCAGTTTTCTGGACTTGCAGCTTCTTCAATTTGGAATTTATATATATATATATATATATATATATATATATATATATATATATATATATATATATATATATATATATATATATAATATGCAATATTCGCCAAAAATACGTAACGTGTTTACTCATTATCATATAATATATAATAATCAATAAATTAAGAGGTAGAGGTAATGAGCTTAAATAATACTAGCAAAATTTCGCTAACATTATCTCCAAAGAGACCTGGTAACACTGCTTCACCAGTCTTCGCCTGCATCCTGGTTGTTATTACGTTTCGTCGTTACTTCATCTCCTTCGCCACTAAATAATAACTTATATTCATTCAATTTGACCAAGCATAGCCGACAAATCCACGAGAAGCTTGTTTCCAGTAGAGTCCTTATATCAGGAACATCTGATGTTCTTAGGGCTAGGGGGCCACCTATCCAAATATTAACCAGCCCCAACGCTGATCGGACAAGATGATTTAGTTCCAACCAAGGATGGTTCCAGCGTCGGCTTGACTTGGCGGTTCCCATAGTGTCATTTTTCCACACAAAAATGGGTCGAATATCAAAGCAAAAGGAAGCAAGGAGAAAGAGACTATCTCTATTAAGGGGAAATCTTAGGAAATTGAAAGATGGAAACGGTGAATCTGTGGTTCCTCCCACTGCACCACCTCACTCGACCACCACTACCACTCGACTCCCATCTTCAGACACTCGACAGCAAGAGATACATCCTTCTACTGCTAAGAAAATAGAAATGGTGATGACTAGCCCCACAAGCAACCAACCTACACTAGAAAAATATATAAAAGGAAAACAATCATTACAGATTTCAACTGATGAGAATAATGTGTTATGCCAGTTAAGTGATGCTCACAATACTGCTGCCTTGAGGAAGACTTTAATGGGTGTACAGAAGGCTGGCACAGAAATGATTACACAGAAAACAAACGTGTTTTTGGATGCTGACTACCTTAAAAGTGCGTTAAGAATGCTACATTGTAAAGATTGTGATGGTGAAGTTGAAGTTTTGGTGAAACAAATATGCCTTGATATTTTGTTGTCGGTGAGGTGTAAGGAGTGTGGTAATGTTGTACTAGAAACAAGACCCAAGCTAATGAATGTGTACAAGACAAAAAATGAAGAAAAAATATATGAAAATAATCTTAGTTTAGTACTAACATTGGCTAGTTATGATGTTAGCTATAAAGGGTTTCTTGATTTCATTGAGAGTATGAAAATAAAAGGCATGTCGTATAAGGCATGGCTGACACATATAAGATACATTCACAGTGCCTTAAAGAAAAAGTGTGATGCCATGTTTGTAA
The DNA here is from genome assembly GCF_018991925.1 of Homarus americanus. Lineage (NCBI taxonomy): Eukaryota > Metazoa > Arthropoda > Malacostraca > Decapoda > Nephropidae > Homarus > Homarus americanus. Next base: position 3,537,069 of record NW_024740202.1, on the reverse strand, counting down.
ACACTAAACAAGCTATTGTGAAAGTATATACAGAGATGGGTCGACATCCAGATGCTGGTGGCATTTTAGACATTGATGTTAGTTATGAAAGTTCTTGGCTTACTCATGAAGACATAAGCTACTGTGGAGTTATTGTTGTTAAAGAACTGCACAGTGATATAGTATTGGACTGGGAATGTATGTCAAAGTATTGCCAGGCATGTATAAAGAAGAAAGGACACGAGCGATCACAGATGTGCCGTGAAGGTAACTGTGGTTTCAACGACACGGGTGAAAGGGGTGGTATTGAAGCAGTGGGTGCCCAAAGTTTGTGCTCAAGATCTTTAGACAGATACAAAGTTAGATATGTTGCATTTCTCACAGATAGGGACTCTGAAATTTGTGACAATATTATGAAGATGAACAATGGGGAAGGCCCCTATGATGCTGAACATCCTGTTATAAAAGCAGATTGTGTAAACCATTTTATAAAACAACTGGGCACAGCTTTGTATAAGGTAAAAGATGAAATGGTTCAAATGAAATGGCCAGATTTGACTCAAGAGGTTGTTGGATATCTTCAGTCCTTATGTGAAACAGCATTGAGAGATTGCATAGAAAAGACCCCAAATAAAGTGAGGGAAGTGCAGAGTGCTATTATATCCTCATACTTTCACTGTATATCAACAGATGACATGCCTGATAGCCACCTAAGTTGCCCAAAAGGTCTAGCTTCGTGGTGTTTTTGGCAAAAAGCACGTGCAAGGAAAGAGACCCCACCACCACACGAAAAGGCAAATATGCTCCTTAACTCCCGTGATTTTACAATGGAAATGAGCGACAGATTAGCTGCGGTCTATGTGAAGCTGGCTGATGATGAGTTTGTGAACCGTTGTCGCTTAGTCAAGACACAGGTTACTGGTAAGTCCCTATCTGGTCAGATTTGGCAGAAATACAAAAAGGAAAGATTCAGAGGAGTAGAAAAACTGAAATTTGCTGCAGATCTTACATGTTTTGAATGGAATATAGGCTACACAGAAGGAGGACTTCATAAGGAGTTGGGATTGAGATACACCCCAGAAGGAGCAAGAATGAAAGAACTCATGGAGAGAAACAGAATGACAACAAAACATATGAAGAAGTTTAAGAATCTTTTAACTACAAGTGAGGCAACGGTGCCCATGTAAGTAGACACCGAGGGTTTTTTATTATTATTATTATTATTTAAATTTGATTTTTTTTCTTGTTGGCAGTATCATCTTCAGGTGTTGAATGAGTCTTCTACTATGGACTTGTTTATTTGAAACTAAGGAAGTGACTTGGTACAGAAGCAGCATGGTCATGGTTACGAAGATGCTTATTTAAATGAGAACTTGTTGTTTGTAATGTGTGATATAGCAAAGTCTAAGAGACGTTACAATTTGATTTGGCTAATATTGATGACTATACCGCCGACTCGTTATTTGTTCATCCACAACAAGTGTTTAGTAATGCTTGGGTAGGTTGCTAAGTTGAACTTTTATATAAAAACTTTTAAACACGTTTGCCATAACTACGACAGTGTCCACTATAAAACACAGTGAAATTGCTGTGTTTTTAAATTAACTTTCTATGAAAAATCAGCTTCAATAATTACCTTTGCTTTTTATAAATATTAAATGTCATGTTGTATCCAAAAGTGTTGTGATTTAGTTGATTTTGGTTTGTTTCTCATTTTATAACTCTGAAATAAACCTAAAACAAGTTATCAGTGCCTTTCATACGTGACTATAACCCGGACATGTTTGAAATATGTGCAAGTACAGTAAAATAATATATGTACAGTACTGGTAAGGTAAGCAAACTGATGTTACTTATTTTAAACTTGTGTTTGTTATTTCAGCTGTAAAACAAATATCGTAATTTCTGTTGTGAGAACAATGGGTAGTGAACAGCACAAAAGTGAAGGTACTGTATTTGTGATTACTGCAGGGCAACGATGGTTGTAGATTGTACATACCTGACCAATACAGCACTTTGGATGATACAAGTTGCCGTAAAACGTGAAGACTGTTGCTAGTATTACCCTGACTGCATAGTCAAGGTGAAAAAGGCAATTGCAACCATAGGGGAACGAGTTTCCTTGGGACGAAAATATATGAAGCTGGATCCTTGCTGGTTGCCAAATTTGAACAAGTTGGGAAAGAGATCCTTGCTAAGACTGAGGAAGTAACCGATAGAATGGAGGGGATAGTGAAGAGGAGTTATGCTTAGGCCTTAACAGGGCCACTGGAGGTTGGGGAGAGAATGCAGGATCAGAACAGGTTCTACAGCAGCTAGGGACTCTGAAGAAGTGTGTCAAAGAGATGGCAACTAGTGGACCTACTGTTAGGGGATAAGAGGAACAACGGGAACGTTTCAGCGCAGGAACAACATAATAGTTTATGGATTCCCTGAGAGCCAGTCGGAGAAAACTGAGAGTCGGGCAACAGACGATGAGATGCGGTTTTAAAATACAGCTCCTCCCCGATTTACGACCTACTCGACTTACGACCACCCGCACTTACGACCTGCCTCAGTCGTACCAAAATTTTGTCAAATTTCGTATTTTCGAGTCCCAAAGTCAGTACACAGACAAAATTTTCATTTGTAATTCACTTTAAAATGGCTGGCAAGCTTAAAAGTGAGTGTTTTGTGGTGCTGAGAAGAAAAAGAGACCCCCACTTTAGATTTTCTATGTATTATTTAAGCATTTCTGACTTACAACCATTTCGACTTACGACCTGGATGTCGGTCCCTAACCCCGTCGTAAGTCGGAGAGGAGCTGTATTTGTACAGAGGTTCTGAATATGCCATCCCACCCTCAGGATGTGAGGAGGCTGTTACAAAAGCAGGGAGACAAGCCTCTCCCCCTCAGGATCACAGTAGTGAGTGAGTAGAAGAAATGGGGGGTTATTTGGCAGGCAAAAAACTTAGCAAGGAGCGAGGTATTTTGGAATGTATTCATTCACCCAGATCACATGGTAATGCAGAGGGAACAGCACAAGAAACTTCTATAGGGCTTGAAGCAGAAGAGGAAGTAGGAATGGGTACGGGTGTACATGGGTTATATCCAGGGGGAGGGTAGTGGAAGCAAAATTTCCGACACAGAGTCAGGGGGCAGCGGCACACCCTCCACCCGCTCTACCCCTCACCCAGGAGGCACCATCTCCACCTCCCAGCCAGGGGGAGGCGAGCACCGTGTAAGCAATGACATTTCTAACCACACCCTGCAAAATACAGTGAACTTAGCAAATGCTGTAGCTTCTGAGAATGGAGGGGCCGGAGTTACTACCAAGGTCAGAGACGTTACCGAGACCAAATTCTGGCTTGAATGTCATGTACACTAATACTAGCACATTCCTTGACAAGAGAGGAATTTGAAACACTATTGAAGATACACCAACCCGATGTGCAAAAACCATAATTATATTTTATTAATAAAAATAAATGTAATTAAGAGTCTAAGTACCTGTACAACTGTATGCCATCAGTAAGTGAGTCATAATATTCATGTGTGGAGTTGCTACCACAGCAAAAAACTATTGTTAAATGTTTATGAAAAATGGAAGAGTTATGTGTGATTTAAGAGAATGTTATTACTGTATTTACAGACAACAGCCAGATGCTGGACCAACAACTCCATCAACCTCAGAAGATGGTGTACCTCCTGGGAGCAATAAGGGCAGACCAGCAAATAAAACAAGAAAGAGAAAGATATTGACACAAGATGTGACTCAAATACAAACTGAGGATCAAGGTAAATATAACTACAGTACTGTGGTCATATAGTACTGTACTGTATATAAAAGCCAATACAGTATTTTAATTTAACCAAAAGTTAAGTTTGTACAAGTTAAGGTCATTAAAAAATAAACTTTTAGAAGGTAAAGCTGAAGTGCTTGGTGTCTCCTGGACCTAGCTACTGTAATACACCATGAATGTTGGCACCAAATTAGTCACACATATTTAGGTTTAATATAAAGCATATAACACTTGCACATTGAATAAAACCAAGTTGATAGACAGCTTCTCAGTTCCATACACCTCAGCATTCTCATTTTGGCTGGCTCAAGTCTGCAGTACTTATGTCATCATCTTTAACTGCCATACAACATCACACTTCTCACACCAACCACATACATCATCCTTTCACTCAGAGGGAAGGTCCTTTTGTCATCAATAAAGGCAGCAGCTCCCTAAACTTCCTGCAACAGCCACTTGCAACTGAGCAGGCTTCAGCACCCCCACCAGCACTGATCATGTCACCCAGGTAACAGAACACATCAACATATACACAATGTTTAGTTCCCCAGTCTTGCTATGGGCACATGGTTACCTGCACATAGAGAACAATTAAAGTCAGCAACATCCCATAGTCTGCCACAACACCTCTTGTGTACCCACCTTCCACACTTGTTGCACATTATTGAGTCACTGCCAACACCTTTGTTGCCGGCAGCTCATGGCCATTTTCCACTCTCCACCAAGAGTTTCTCACCCACACTCTTTGTTTTGCCACGTTCACTCTCAGGCCCCTGCCTCTATTTTATCCTTCCATTTCCCAACTGTATCCACTGCCTCTTTAATAGTATCACCAGTAAGCCATCAGCATACAACATTATTTTTATATATTCTGTATATACAGTGACCTCTCGGTTAACGAACTCAATCCGTTCCAGAAGGTCGTTCGTTAACCGAAACCATTGTTTCAATGGGTTTTTGGGTAATTAGTTCCAGCTCACCGAAAATTTCCTAAATTCAACAAAAATGGTAGAAAAGTTCACTTACTTTGAGGTGTGTATGTAGAAGGCTCCTGGATGATGATGATGGGAATTATACTAAAGTGGAGGAGTATGAAGAAGAGAAGGCATTGGGGTGGAAGAGGTTACCCCATGGCACCATTTCAACTCCATAAAATTTTAGTTCTCTGGTGTATTTTCAAGATTATTTTTTTAAATCAACACTGCACTGCATTATATATTGTCAATATGTAAAATATATTTCAAAATGACCAATAATTTGCTTTGAAACACAGAAAAGCGTTTAGTTGAAGAGAGTCTCAAGCAAGATGTTACCTCCAGTGAAAACAGAGAGAGACTAACGCCTGCTTGCTGTGTTAAGAGGCTGGATGCTGCACTTTAAACTAGTCACTTTACCTTCAATTATGTTCAATAATTGTTAAAATGACTAAAAAATTGAATATTAAACTTTTAAAATTATTGAATAGTATAAACTTCTTGATATTTACTAAAATAGTTAGGAATTTAAGCCCTAGAACCGATTAATGTATTGGCGGACTGATACTAAAGCTGGTTGCCCGGCCAGTGCAAGCGAAAACATGTTGAGGTCGGTTCATAAGAAATTCGTTAACCGAATTTTTGTTCGTTAACCGAATTGAAGATCCTTATGGAAGGCAGTTCGTTAACCTAAAATTTCAAGTAACCGAGTATGCTCGTTAAACTATATATATATATATATATATATATATATATATATATATATATATATATATATATATATATATATATATATTACATATCACACACAAGATATATATATATATATATATATATATATATATATATATATATATAATATATATATATATATATATATATATATATATATATATATATATATATATATATATATATATATATATATATATATATATATATATATATATATATATATATATATATATATATATATATATATATTGAGGAAGCAGGGTTGGGCCCATTAAGTAATGCCCTGTAAGTTATCATTAATTGATATATTATTTTTCCAGATGAACAACAAAGTGGACCAAGAACAAAGAGAAAAGGATCAAAAGAGAAAACATCAGAAAGCCAGAGAGAGGAAACACTTGACAAGGAAGTGCTGGTAAGTGTTGTACAGTACAGTAGTCACTTTACCTTGTACAGTTATATATTGACACTACACATATTGTTTATTTATCTTGGGCAATTGTTTTTTATTTGGCTCAAAGTGTGACTTTTTACACCAGGTAAATGAAAGGGTGAATGTTTTAATAATTTTCTATATAAAGGTTCAATATAAGAACAGTATTGTAATACTGTAGGAAGAGTATTCTGAATTCCTGTATTTTGTAATACATGAGATAAGCTGTTAATAGATCAGTTACATTGTATCATCCAAGATGAAAGGAGTGTTTGTATAATGACTCCTAATACTGTACAGGTATTCCTCGTTTAACAATAGGGATCCACCAACTCACCACCCAGTAGCACTCACAGCAGGTGAGGCTGAGCTCTGAGCTGTGTTATTGTTCAACTTGTAATTTCATGTAGATTTTTTATGCTCATAATCGTTCATACAGAGTATGCCAAAAAAAAAAGAAGTCAAATTTCACTTCTGCACCGGTCTTTGTTTGGATATTAAAAATATGTTTTTCCGGTGTTATTTGATGAGTTTCGAACAAATTTGGTTTTCATTTCAGCCAGAAATCAATAGTTTTTTAGATCCCCCTCCCCCTTACCCATCAATCTTTACAAAAAAATTTTTTTTCAACTAAATCATATAAATAAAATATCAACCTAACCAAACCTGACCTAACCTAACCTAACCTAACACTGTTTTTCTGATGAAACTCTACAATTGACGTAAAATAATCTCTGTCACAATGTCGGCACAGCTCTTTCCACCTGTTCAACCATATCTGGTTATTTTGGTATTGAAAAATAAAATCTCCGCTCCCAACGCACCCACGCATTGTTCATTGGCTAAGACAAAAAACTCTTGCCCAATTATGTCTCCTATTGTTATGGCCAATAAGAAGCCCCTGCATATGCACTGTAGACTCTTAAGAAGCCAACACGGAGGTAAGGAGCACTGCGTTATGGGTGGTCAGACCTTCTCTGTGAGACGTAAACAACAAATGGCGACACTTATGACTGACTGACCAACTCTAATAACATTGAAAAATTAATATCTCGGTTATCCTTAATTTCCGGTGGAAATAACATAGAAGAAAAAGGTCTTAAAATTGTCTAAACATTATGAGAAACATATTAACAACAGCGAGAGAAAGACCGGTGCGTGACTGAAATTTCACCCCAAACTTAAAAACATGAAGGGACTAAAAGTTTCTTCTAGTGCGGGAATAACACACAGAGTGGGGGAGGTGGGAGAGCTGCCAGCTGTGTGCAGCCCCTGTCCAGTGTGGAGTGAAATGATTGCCAAATGGTAAGGCAGTACTTTATTATTATTATTATGTATTCCTCACATTAACTGGTACAGTATACATGCGACACAGTTCAGCCTGGCAGTCACTCGGCTGACTCGAGAGACGTGTGTGACTGCTGGCTGTGTAGGCCGTGATGTTACATAGGGGGAGGGAGAGTGCGGCTGGCCTCACTGACAGCTCACTGTCTCAATACACACGTTCACTTCCCACACAGGCTCTTCATTTTTCTTATTGTATAGTTTTACATTATATTTTCTTTATTTCTAAGCTGCATTATAGTACAGTACAGTACAGTACTGTATTGATGCGCACTTGGGAGATTTTCCGACTTCCCTCCCAAGCTATACGCAGTGAGTCGAACATCGCTAAACAGCTTTAAACAAGAGAGGGTGTTAAAAGTATTATATTGTAAACACAAATATCGCTAAGTTATTGTCCATTAAACGAGGGATACCTGTAATGCATTAATGGTTGAGATTTCAGACTACTGTAGGTGGGAGCAGGAGTCATATATACAGTACATTGTATTTGTCTGTAAACAAGGATGTCAGTTCTTGAATCAAAATTTAATGGTACAATATTGTATTGAATTAACTTTATTACAATTAACATTACAAATTGTAGAGAGAACATTTACTTTTTGGGGTGAATTGTTGCAATAAAGTATGTTTTACTTTTACCTGAGTCATATCATCAGTGCTCAAGGGACAAATTGAGATGCTAATTGTAGGATATATGTTAAGAGGAGACAGTACCTAGCAGTTCTTATCTGTTAAGGTCACTACAAATATTTTTGTGTTTCAGGTCCAGCCTAATACCTGTACTCACAAACACAACATTCATGTTGACGTCTCTAGTAAAGGATGGCAAGTGTTTGGTATACCTATAAAGGAAGAAAATTCAGACAGTGATGGATTTAATGAAGAACTTCAAGGAAAAATCAAGGAAATTGATGAAATTGTAAAAGAAGAAGAAGTTTACTGTAATGAGGGTTTGTCGTGGGAAAATCCAGACCAAGGTTTGAAAGTGAAGGAAGAAGACCTGGACAATTATGCATTTGTTAAAGTTGGAATAGAGGACAGTGATGAGTCTAAGAAGGAAGATACAACAGATGGTGACTTGTATGTGACTGTAGGAATACATGATGTTTAACAGATGTGCTGGGAGACAAAATTACAACAGAAAAACTTTAGATGACGTGTAACAACTGACGCTGAAAACTGTGGCCTTAATATACTTTAATACAGGGTGAGTCATTATGATTAAATATACTGTATGTATGAAATACAATACAGAAGTACTGTATGTTAAGTTATTGGACACCTGCACATCAGAAACATTGCAAGAACAGACGGGAGATTCTCCTTTAATTACATTTTGACAAAAGTAATACAAAAATGGTCAAAACTGAGTGAATATATAATCTCTGTTATGAGGCTGTATGACTTGTGTGTTGGACAAACAGAACAGTTTGGCTGCTAGATATTGTATGGATCATTTAACCCTTAAACAGTGGCCATCATTAGTGAAAGTTTGTTGTAGGGACAGTTACCATCATCAGGGGAAGTTAGTTGTAGGGACAGTTACCATCATCAGGGGAAGTTAGTTGTAGGGACAGTTACCATCATCAGGGGAAGTTAGTTGTAGGGACCTTTACCATCATCAGGGGAAGTTAGTTGTAGGGACAGTTACCATCATCAGGGGAAGTTTGTTGTAGGGAAAGTTACCATCACCAGGGGAAGTTAGTTGTAGGAACAGTTACCATCATTGGGAAGTTTCATTTTCCTTGTGTTTCACACACACACACACACACATGTGGGGCAGTAGGGAATACTTAGCTGCTGGTTAAGAGTTAAATGTCATTATGCAGTATATCTGGTTTCTTTGTTTACCAAAAAAAAGTAATTTATACGTCCCAATATTTTTTAATACGAATAAGCTGGAGGGGATATTAGTAAGCTTGTGCAGGGTTATTAGAGTGTAGGGGTGAGGCTGTACACAGATACACAACTGACAAACACAAATGCCTGTTGTCAGGCAGCCAAATAATATGTAGATTTATAATTACATATCTTAATTCAATTTATTTTTAAGTCTAAATTGATGAAAAATATTAATTTATATCCTGTATTAATGAACAGTTAATACAATGTTGGAAATGTATTAGTATGGTTAGTTATATATACATGTGTTAATATATTTGTATTCAACAGACATACTGTACTGTACATCTTCTAAACAATAATTTTTGTTTGGTGCAGATACAGCTTACTGGAGGAAATAGTACCATCATGTTAAACTGTGAAGTATTAACATATTAAACTTTGATGGCAATCAGATTATGGAGCTGTAGTCTGTATTTTTATTACTATTCCCAAAAAATTATTCAATTAAAATATTATTATTTTCAGCCATAAAAGGCATAAGTGTGCAAGGTTAGTAGTTGGGAAGGAGCAGGTCAGCAGTGGCCTCCCATCCATGGCTTATACCAGTTACTGTGGTGAAAATTTTACCATTTCCTTAATTTCTTATTTTTTCATCGGGTGGAATAAAATATCATTGAGGAAACCACATTAAATCCCTACTGTCTTTTGTCTTTATTTTGGTTAATTCTAAAGATATATTATGTTGTGTGTGAAAGTACTGTACAGTAGTAGAGTTACCAAGTGGTATTAATGTTGTACACAAATAGGCTTTTTTATGTTTGGTAAAGTATTTTATTCAGTGAAACTAATAATCAAACAATTATTACAGCTAGTTGTCAGACTAATGAATAGTGTAGGACATATGATGAGAATGAGGGAGGAAGGCTACCAACACCTCTCTTATTGCTCTCAACCTCACACATTGTGGTTCACAATGACTCGCTGACTAAAGTAAAGTACTGTATGTGCAGGGGTTTCCTGTACATTTTTAATGGGTTATTTTGTGTATTCCATAAATTACCATTAAGAATACAATACTACTCAGGTGTACAAATGCATTCACTCATGACTCTCCTCTGATTAACATTAAAATGATTATTATTATGTTAATACTACTGTATAATTAACTACAGTAGGGTGTATTTTGGATGAAAGTAAAAACTAATCAGTGATTTTTTCACATTGTGGGACAATGTGTGCCCCATACATTATAGTTAGAGGTTATATTGTGCAGTACTGTACCTGGAGATAAAAAATGGTAAAAGCTTCACTATATAGAATTCCCTCAGTATAGTACAGTGGTCCCTCGGTTAACGAGATTTCGTTTAACGAGTCACCTTCCATAAGATTCTTAATTACGGTTAACGAGCAATCCCTCGATTAACGAGTTTCTTACGAGCCGACCTCCACATGTTTTAGCTTGTATTTGGCGGTCCACCAGCTGTAGTATTAGTCCGCCACTACAGTAATCGGTTCTAAGGCTTAAATTCCTTACCCGTTTACTAAATATCAAGAAGTTTATACTATTCAATAATTTTAAAAGTTTAATATTAAATTTTTTAGTCATTTTAACAATTATTGAACATAATTGAAGGAAGGGTCACTAGTTTGTGGCTCACCATCCAGCCTGCCAACACAGCATACAGGCGTCGGTCTTTGTGTCTTTTCAGTGGAGGTAACATCTTGCTTGAGACTCTCTTCAACTAAATGCTTTTCTTCTGTGTTTGCAAGCAAATTATTGGTCATTTTGAAATTTATATTACATATTGACAATATAAATGCGGTGCAGTGTTGATTTAAAGAAAATAATCTTGAATTACACCGAGAGAACTAAAATTTTATGGGTGAAATGGCGCCATGGGGTGACTTCTCTTCCACCCCAATGCCTTCTCTTCTCCCTTCTCCTCCACCCCCATTCTAATTCCCATCATCATCATCATCCAGGAGCCTTCTACATACACACCTCAAAGTAAGTGTACTTTTCTACCTTTTTTGTTGAATTTAGGCACTTTTCGGTGAGCTGGAACCAATTACCCAAAAACCCATTGAAACAATGGTTTCGGTTAATGAATTTTTCGGTTAACGAGCAACCTTCTAGAACGGATTGTGCTCGTTAACCGAGGGACCACTGTATATGCAATAATTAGTCCAGTAAATTGACATTGTACTGTGTGTGTAAAATGGATTATGGGTTGATGAATATTTATAGTTGCACTGTGGAAGACAGAAAATGGAGAGACCATATATCCAATAACTTTTAGTGTGAGTCAGATGAACCACAAGAGACTGTACACAGTGGGACAACTACTGCAGAAGATTATGTGATGGAAACTTAGTGATGAATGAGGTGAAAAGTATATTTATGAAGCCTTCAAGTAAGAGTCTGATTCACTGTGTGTCTCAGGAATAAATTGAGGATAATTGTTTATTTTTATCTTAAATTGTTATTTTTAGTTTTACTTATTTTTAATGACTACAGAATGCAACATCTCATAATTTGGTTTAGTCATTCATCTCTACAATAAATTTTTTATTAAAATTTTTGTCTGTGATTCAGAAAACCTGAGATTTATTTAAAACATCCAAGTGATATTTTTCTTGTGAAACTTGATGTGTTTCATTACAGTGGTCCCTCGGTTAACGAGCACAATTTGTTCTAGAAGGTTGCTCGTTAACCGAAACCATTGTTTCAATGGGTTTTTGGGTAATTGGTTCCAGCTCACCGAAAATTGCCTAAAGTCAACAAAAAAGGTAGTAAAGTACATTTACTTTGAGGTGTGTATGTAGAAGGCTCCTGGATGATGATGATGATGGGAATTAGAATGGGGGTGGAGGAGAAAGGAAAGTGGGGTGGAAAGTCACCCCATGGCAGCTACCCATAAATTTTAGTTCGTCAAATGACTGGAAACACAAAATGCATTTATGTTGAGAGTCTGTAGCAAAAATCTTACCTCCACTGAAGACACAGGACTGGCCTGGCTGGTTGTTGACAGGCTGTTTAACACTATAAAACTAGTTTCCTGTACTTAAATTATGTTAAATAATTGTTAAAATGACAAAAATTTAATATAAGACTTAAATTATTGAATAGTACAAACATTACTGTGATGGCTAATTGTGAACATGTTGAGGCTCGTGAGGTCGTTCAATGCTCATTAACGAGGTTAAAATCTTATGGAATGAGCCAAATAGCTCGTTAACAGGGATCACTGTATATTGAATTTGGTAATGTATTGTAGATGTGTTTGTACAGATTACTGTACTGTATAAAGTAGACACAGTACTGTATCAATAATGGTTCAAAGATTTCAGTACCACTTTATAAACATTATAAATTGTGAATAATGAATAGCTACATAACTGTATTGTATTGTAAATTACAGTACAAAGTAATTTAAAACTACACTTGTTAAGAAAGTAAAAACTGTTTGGAGGAATACCTCGGATTAAGAAAACAATATTGTTATGCTGTCTGATAACTACAAATTTTGTTGTTGTTGGGAATGGCATTTTGTTAATTGATTTTTGGTTGACATTTTGCTTCATGAATACCGTATATCTCGGCCTAGGCGACGGGTGTATAAAAGACTAAAATTTCCATTTAAAAGTAGCTTTTGAGCCTATTAGCTGTATAAGACCACTCCAAATGTGACACTTACCATTGGGACTTACTGATAGTCCTTTCAACCATCATTGACCAGTGCTGTTTAACATCCTTGGTTTAAATAACAATTCACTTCAAGTAAGGCATCAAGTTACCGGTTGATGTAGTGTAAACACTAGTGACTCTTAAAGTTTGTTATTTAACTGACTAATGTCGGTATGAATACAATTGTTTTACTTAAAATGGATTTACCGATTTATTTGTTTATTTATATCATACTGTAATATATTAAACACACTGGAAGTATTTTCTTTAATTTAAGCTTGCTAATGACTACAATTAATTCAATAGTGTTTCATTAAGTTTGGTGAAAAAGATTACTGTACATACTTACTACTACATTTATTACACAAATATATATATATATATATATATATATATATATATATATATATATATATATATATATATATATATATATATATTTATAATATATATATATTCTATTTTATAATTGCAGTCATGTACTGAATATTCTATGTAAAAATATAAATTTTAAATGAATTATTTCTAGTGTGGTCGACTTCCTACAAAGACGGGCTATAAATAGCCGTCTTATCTCTCTGTTCTGAGAGAAGGTCTTGGTAAATACTTTTGTTTGTTTATTTTCATTGTTTGTCAAATTTATCATGTTGTAATAATATTACTAAAAGTTTTGGCAACCAACAGAGATTCTACTGCCTGGGAAGATATTGAAGCATTATGTACAGTATTGTCTAATGGTAGACCCTACTTCCATATGGCATCACGAAATTGTGACCAAGTCTTGGTTGCTGATTTATCTTACTGCCTCATTTACACACAATTGCTGAGTTTCAATTGTTTCTCTTTTGACAACACAACATACATACAATATAATGTTTCATTTGATCTTTTTCCATTTATTTATGGTTGGTTATTTAAAATAATGCCAATTCATAAGTATTGGCATCAAATTTTACCCGCTGTTGTACTAGTGACTCATAAGCGTCAGTTATTTAACTGGAACTAATGTTGGTGTGAGTAAAATATTTCCATTTACTTGAAATAGATTTGGATTTATTTGTTTTTATTTAGCTATAATATATTGTAATATTAAACACTGCAAGTATTTTCTTTAATTATATCTTGTTTTAGCGAAAAGGGCTACCATTATACCTGGTAGTGAAGTTGACGAACATTTATGATCATTAAGGACCAAACTCGAATCCATGACGTGACTTCTGTTAATCATTCTCATCCTAAATTTTCGGTAGTTTCAAGAATTAACATGATCATTACTGAATATTCTTTATTAATTTTAAATTAATTATTTATAGGAGATAAATATTATGATCAGTAAATATACAGATATGCATTACTGACCACCTCGAACAAAGGACGGCTAAAAATAGCCACAGGCAGTCACTGTCAAGGTCCCTTTTTACTGGCAAATGGGGTGATGATAGCAGCTGTGTTTATTACAGGGTATATTGTTCTTTACGGTATGTTAGACTGGTTTATAATACATTTTATTATTTTAATATACGGTATCTTCATTTTATCCAGCTTCCCAAATGTAAGTTTCAGTATAAAATAATTAGTGGTAGGACCTTGTGAGTGGTTTACCATGTTTCCATCACCACTCTTGACCGCTAAACCATAAAATTTAAGAGTAAAATTTTATCTCTGGTGCTTAAACGACCCTAACTTTGGGCTGTTTTTTTGTTCAATTCCGTCTTGTAGGCGAGATATACGATAAGTTGATCTTGAGTAATGCTAAAATGTCAGATATGAACCTTGAAGCTAAGATTAAATACTGTATTGCTCCATTTGACAGTGAAGAAGACCATGTTTAGAGCAGAGCAGCAAGTCCCAGTGTGGCTGCTATAACTTTCATTCAGTTAGACCTATTGATGGACTCAAGCTTTGCACCTCAGTTTTACTGCACTTCTAAAAAAAATCGAATTTTTATTTTTATCTGTTGCTCCTTGTGCTGTACACACACACACTGGTGGAAAGTAGGCACACCTGGCTGACTGGTTCACCTGCACTGTAGAGTGTAAGGTCATTTTGTCATTTCTGGTTGGTCTATTGCTCAGTTAGAACGATATTCTCTCCTCCCCACTTAGAACACTTGCAATATTGTACCAAGAAAATGGCTCAAGTTCAGAAATACTTTACAGGTAGACACTAATTTACAAAAACTCTCAGTTACAGGTGGGGAAAAAATGTCCCACACATTGATGGAAGTACTGTACTGTTCTGTACGAACATATGAAGAAACAACAGTACCATAAAGGAGAGTCGAGTACAGTATATCCTAATGTAAATGGCTCACTGAACCATGTTGTCTGGTATTACATATGAATATGCATTTATCATACCTGTGGGTACAGTATTATTTATTTTGTTTGTGTATTCTGAAGATTTTGTTAATTATTATATGTTACTTTGATGATATAATATACCGGGTAGATGTTGGCTTAAACTTCATACTCTTCAACGCTTTAATCACATCTGGTTGCTGGTAAGTACAAGATTATTACAGTACTGTACTGGGTGTGTTTCACTTACTGTATTTATTATTGTCTTATAATCATTGTGTATTCTAACAATGATATAAAATATTTTCATCTCTTTCTGTTCTTTTTTTGTAGGAATGATAATAAGTAAAGCACCGGTGTGCTTCGATATACGAAATTAATTTTAGGAATGGAGCCCTTTTATAAACCAGGATATTCCTATGGTTAATTAACTTCAACGGTTAATCAGCAAAACTAAATTCAGGTAAGTGCAGAACAGGAAGAATATTTCCTGTATTTATTTGTTGTAGGTCAGCTCAGGAAATTGAAAGGTTTTAAACCTTCTCAATGCTAAAGGTTTTCTGTAATCCAAGTAAAATCATCTAGCATTAGCCAGAATAAAATCCTAAAGTGCTGAGAGCACTGAACGGATTAAAGAATCAACATCACTGTTGAAAGGGACAAGTTGAATAGCATTCATATGAGTGATTGCAACTAAAATATGAATTAGCTTGTACAGGCAGACCCCAATTTACAAAAAAAATTAACAGTAAAAAAAAAATTTTTGTTCCACACTTTGATTAACATATAAAAACCCCAAAGTTATGATTTTTTTCCCATAAATACTGGTGCTCCTTTACTTATGAACAACTTACGCCCTGAGGCTAGTTTGTAAGTCCAACTTTACTCCTGTAGATACCAAACATATTGTAAAAAATGTAAAGATTATGGATATTTAGTACAGCAATACCCTTTAATACAGCCGTAAAACCTGGCTCACTCTTTTCATTTTAAGGCCCGTCCACAAGATCGAGCAGTGCTTAAGGGCAAGCGCTAAATGCCCATTATCGGGCAAACCAGCGGAGTGCCCGTGCCCATCGTTGAGCGAAATCATGGCCCGCCTGTTTTTTTTATATATGGTTCCACTTTCGCTAGAGGTTTGTAAAAGGTGTTGGGGTCCATTCTCATGTAATTGGTGAAGTCTTGCTCATGTCCATCTTGCAGTTCACTAAAATTGTGGCATGACTTCCCAATACTTTTCTTTGACCTAACCACTCTTTGCACCATTCACTTTTCTGCATTTGGTTCTTCTTTTTGCACATAGCAGCACCTATTATAGTACACAACGCTATGCTCTTCGCTTTAACTGTCCGGCGATTATTCCTGCGACACACCATGGTGATCATACCGCACCTGCCACTGCCGACCACCTAC
Organism: Homarus americanus; assembly: GCF_018991925.1. Classification (NCBI taxonomy): domain Eukaryota; kingdom Metazoa; phylum Arthropoda; class Malacostraca; order Decapoda; family Nephropidae; genus Homarus; species Homarus americanus. The sequence continues at coordinate 3,520,572 of NW_024740202.1, read as the reverse complement.
TAGCTACCGGCGCCCGACTATGACTGCCGCCAACCACCCCCGTGTGTACAACAACACACAAGCCCGCCGGACACGGCTCGATCGTGTGGACGGGGCTTTAGGTAATGTTTGTTCTATCTGGAATTTTCTACAAAATAATCCAGTCTCATCCACTTTAAACACCTGTTCTGGAAGGTAACCCCCCTCAATGATGATGTTTGTATCTCTGAAAGTTTGTAAGTCGAATGATCTTAAGTAGAGGAGCACCTGTAATAATGAAAACGCTGTATGCTAAACAGTGCCATTAATTTACTACCAGTATGCTTGCTTCTTTTAATCTTCTCTAAAACTTGCAATGTTATTAAGTCTACAAATAATCTCTCAATGTTTCATCGTTCTAAAATCACCATACATCTTACTCCTGAAATGCACATGACGGCCAGTAGACTCGTAATTCAGCTAGTTGCCTGAATTCCAATTTCTCCTCATTTACTCTCATGTAATAAGATATACAGTAATATATATACTGTATATACAGTGGTCCCTCAGTTAACGAACGGTTCGATTAATGAAATTTTGGTTAACGAATTCCCTCCCATAAGGATCTTCAACTGGTTAATCGAACAAACTGATAATCTAAAATCCTACGACAAACATGTTTTGTTGTGAGCATCAGCTGATCAGCTGATGGGCTAGTCTGCCATTTCAGTAATCTGTTCTATGTTTACATTCGCTTCCAGTGAGTAAATATCAAGAAAGTTGTGCTCTTTAATATTTTGCATTTTTTATATTAAAATTATTGTAGTCGTTTTAAAATTTAGTTAACATACTGATAATATATGCAGTACTGTACAGGGAACTAGGTTTTTGTGTTACCATCAGCCACTTGACTCACCCACCAGGCTCCAGTGGCTTTGTTTACAGTGGAGTGAACATCGATTTTGTTGGTGTCTTGAATATGTTTGCATTTTTACATGAAAATTATTAGTCATTCTGAAATTTAGTTAACATATTGATAATATATAGTGCAGTGCAGTGTTGATTTAAATAAAATAATCTTGAATTACACCGAGTGAACTTTAAACTTTATTGGTGAAGTTACTGCATCAAGCATGGGTCCCCTGAAAGGTGATTTCTCCTCCATCCCTACTTCCTTCTCTTCTCCTCCACCCCCACTTCTACTTCCCATCATCATCAACAAGGAACCTTCTACATACACACCTCGAAGTAAGTGTACTGCGTTTTTTTTTTTTTTTTTTTACTTTGTACAGTATGTACTTTTCTGTGAGCTGGAACCAATTACCCAATATCCCATTGAAACAATGGATTCGGTTAACGAACGACTCTGTGGAACGAATTGTGTTTGTTAACCGAGGGACCACTGTATTTATATATATAGTGTAGTCTCATATTTCATGTGGTAATTATGTACATTAAAGGTGTAGATTTACAAGACTCAGCTAGTGAGGAATTTTGAATTGAAAAAAGTTTGGAGGTGTGGAGAATTTAGGTTACTTGAGAGATGACTGGAGGTCGTCAGCTGAGAAGGCTGGCTTGTAAGACTGCCTGGTAGTATGTGGATGGGAGTGCTAAGTCACATTTGAAGTCAGCCCATGAGGAAACCAGTGTTGTGGAATTTTCAGTTCCTCATTAAACTCCTTAGTTTTATCACAAAGCACTCATCCAGAAATTGGAATTCCTTTGTTGCTTGAACCATTAGTACAGTGCTTTATCTAGGCACTTTGCAATTTGAGTTATTGCACAATTTATACTTTTATTTATTACAATTAGCACTTTGTTTCCTTTTATCAATTAAACCTCAATTCTCTTCCTTTTGTGTTTGTATGAGGTTATTGTGGGGGCAGAGTAATACCCGGCTGGAATCAAGACTCCTTATTGGTCATTGATCAAAGCTGCTGTGACTTCCGTGTTTGCACCATGTAAACAAACCAGCTGGAATTTAGGATAAGGTCGAGTATGGGCTTATGTTATGGAAGCTTCTCCTGCTTATATGAATTTGGGTCCCGGCAATAATTAAAATCAGGCACACCCAGGAGTCGACCACATCCCCTTAACAGGCTGAGGTCGGAGAATGTTATGGTTATTTTTCAACTCCTAATTTGGGGTAAAATTTTTTTTTTTTTTTTTTTTTTTTTTATACATGCACACACAATCATATTACAGAATGTGCAAAGAAAATAAAAATAAATCTTAAGGTCAAAACATAATGGAATAAACATTTGTGTGAAATAAGATGAATACTACTGTATTCTATAATGCTCAGATTGCATATTTAGAATGTTCAAATCTTTGGTAAAATAGATTATTTACTGTACAATATACTGTACTACAGTATTGAAGTCGAGGTTTAATTTTTCAGAATATCTTAATGGCTAAACAGTCATCAGCTTAAGTCCATATAATTTGTTTCATCATTTTTTATGAGTGTCAGAACTATATGGAGATATAATAGTACAATGGAGAACAATAACAAGAATTCATTTGAAATTGACTATTTTAATGCAAAAAGTTGTAATAAACATTTACAATTTTCATAAATATTTTGCCGTGCCCTCCGTAAATTACAATACAGTAGTCCAAAAGCTGCATAACTTTGATCGGAAAATCCCAATATAGTAATGTGTGTATACAGCACAGTATTTCCTGAAAGTAACTTAATACTGTATGATCTCAATTCTTTCCACTTGCCATATTAGCATGGAATGTGTATGTACTGTAGTACCTGTACTTTGTAATGATTCTCAAATACATCTACTATAATATTTATTTAAACCATAAAAACTTTTCCTTCATTATTAACCAAATAACAAATAAATAAATAATTTCTGTATGAAAAAATGAAAAGCAAATCTTATTCAAATAATAATTCTGTACAGCTGCCAGCTAGCCAATAACAATATGTGAGGATGTACTTTTGTTTCTTCTGTACATAGAACTTTCCCTTTCTAGGTATGAAAATCCTCCATCTGTCCTCGAGGTTGTTGTCTGCTGACGTTCAATAACTTTATCAAAAGAACGAGACAGTCTAACTGCATTGCTGGAGCCTGGTGCTAGAGAGCGCTGATCATGTGTGTTCTGAAATAAAGACATCAAATATACAGTACAGTGTCTGCAACAAGGCCATGTTATTGTGCTCAATGACATGTTGCTTAAATTAGCCTAGAATTATCACAAAATCGATTGACCTTACGTATGAGGCGATATGGAGTAGTATGAGTAAGGGAGAAGGCAGCAGCTGGCCCCCCCCCCCCAATGTACCCTGAACAGCAAGTGAGTGTGTATTACATGGTGTTGCTCCACGACTTGGCCCCCTAATTTTGTGTGCACTGTCTACTTGCCCTGTATTTCTCTGTGTAGTGCACCAAGATGTTTGGGATATGCCTAACAAAGGAGGAAAAGGCCTGAATTGTAGCCTGGAAGACAGAAAATGTAAACATACATAATGTACCCAGTAAATTTTAAGTGATATAGTCATGGAGTTTTCAGTGAGCCATTGTTTTAATGTGCGTATGTTGTTTAAGTATGTTGGTGGCCTGATGACTCTGTATGTTGAAGGGTACTGCTAGGTCATCTGTGAAGGAGAGTATTGTGTTGGGTGGTGGAAGAGGGAGGTCTTGGAGTAATAGGAGCTGGATAGTGTGGGTGAGGAGCACATCTCTGGGAGGATTCCAGAGATGGTATAGTACGTATTGTATGCAAGCACAACACTCACTACACTAATCTCATCAGCACCACATTCATCAGCAATGGATGAGCTACGAACTCTTCCAGATGTGCGAAATTCAGCAATCTGGTCCTGCTTTGTCCCCACAACAAACACTGGAAGCTGTAAAAAAAGTTAAAATAAAGAATGAAGCTACCATTTTCTGAATCCAATTTTGTGATGGAGTTTATATATCCATTAAATTCACATCAATATTCCATGTACAGTATAATAATTGGTACTTAATGCAACCTTCCCACACTCTATAACTTAAGACATTGTTAATACACACACTATAACTAATACTGTACATACAGTATGCAGTTAATGTACCCTCCATTTACAACATACATACAATTCTAGATGTACAATGATTGTATTTGCTTGTCAGTGCCAATTACTGCATTCATACAAATGTGATAGGATGCTAGACATGATAATTTCAGAGTAAGCTTTGTATTAGGTTCATAGAAGAATGAAACAGAAATTCATGATACAGGTATGTGTATGATTCAGGGGATAACCTAGACATCATCCAGTTCCAAATATTGTACAGTACTGTACTGCATTATTGTGAAATGCTCTGATGATACCCAAAGGTTTTATCTCGGCCTATCCATACCTCTCTTTACAGGCTAATAGTATGTATGCCACACTCATCCACAAAGAGAATTATTACGATGTAACTATAACAGTATAACTTGATCTAATGAACTGCTCGTTTACAATACAAATTATGAAGGTGTATGATAAAGTGGTTCCTGTTGTTGATACATAACAAGTATTATTTATCACCGAATAGACTTCTTCAAGGATGGCCCTAAAATGGTAATGCAGTAATATTGTAATTTGGCATCAATATGATCTTATTTAATCACTACTGTATTTATATATGAAAACTGCATGTCACCATCAAGCTGCTCTCAAAATAATAGCATATAATATACCTGCAGGACCCGAGCTCTAGGATAGTACAGTATGTGTATTCTAAAATAAATGCAGTTATCAATTTTTATCTGAATATACAGTATGTAATTATACCTGTACAGTTACATCTTCATCATTACAACTTGCCTTAACATCCGCTACATAAGTTCATACAGTATTTTAGGAGTTATTGTTGTGATTCACTTGAAGGCAGTACTGTACTCTACATGCATACTTATATATCTCTTAATATATACAAACATACAACAGTTTCCACAACCAACTTAAATAATTTCTCTAAATGTAGAACCAATTCTACTTATACAATAAAACATTAAACCTTAAAAATAACATTTAATAAAACACTACACACAAAACTACAGTGCATAAAATCCACAAACCGTAATAAGGAAAGTCTTATAAACCATGTAGCCATAAAGTAACAACTTAAGACTAGAGTCATCAAGCTTACCCCTTGTAGACATACAGTACAGACAACCCAGGCTCCCAGGAAGATGTGCTAAATAGAAAATTCATAAAATAGCTACCTTTTTTATTCCATATACCTGAGAAAACCCTCCAAATTGCTCTGCATCAAAGTCATCAACTAAAGGTATTCGTGATTTGGTTCCACTTCCTTCCCGGAGCAAAACTTCAGACAACCAGCGACGAAGATTTAACTGTGACTTTCGATTGGTCAAGTCATGCACAAGAATGATGCCTGAAAGAATGAGAACAGTAGCTGTATATAAATTCAAAACGAAATATGGTGTACATAAAATTGAGATTATCATGAATAATGTAAAGGAAGGTTAAAACGGGGAAACAAAAATTGACCAAAATATGCTATGCATTATTATCTGTTAACTTTATTGTTACAAATGGGGTCAAGGGTATTTTTATAACCAATGTGTATTAATTCTGAACATCATCAATGGAAATTCAAAACAATAGTATACACACCATGGATGGGGTTGTAGAACACGTGTCGGGCATTCCTATGTGAGTTACTGCCACCCACATCCCAAAGTTCCACAAAGTATGGTCGTTGACTGGGTGTTCCTTCACGATACTCATGCACACGAACTTCTACACTGCAGCCAATGGTCCAAGATGAATTACTCAGAGACTGTCCATGGCAGATCAGGTGAACTAGTGAGGATTTTCCCACTCCTGATAAAAATGTGTGATTTTAATTAAACAACAATTTAGGTATATAGTACTTGTGAAATCCTCCCCACTTGCTCCTCTTTCAAACAATAGTTTATTTGCTTTGTTTACATTCTATTTCAACTCCAGTACACTATAATGTGTATGGGCAAATTTGCCTTTAAATATCTAAATAATGTACAGTACAGTAAGTTGGTCTTTGTATATTACCTGAATCTCCAACAACCAGGATCTTAACTTTGTTCATGGCATTTGCATGGTTGGCCATAGTGCTTCTCTACTAAAGTGCACTGAATGGTGTCTTCTCTTTGTAACAGCTTAATTTTCTAGTGAACAATGAAATTATGTGTTTACTCCTGAAAATGGAAAATAATTAATATACTGTACATTACTGTGCAACTTTTGGAGATGATAATGATTTTAATTGAGGCAACTTAAAGTGGTATTTTGGACAAATGTACAGGATCACTTTAAGACTACTGGTAGGCCCCAGCTTATTTCACCTGATAAATTAAACACCCTAACACAACTTGGGGGATTAGGATTAATTAGCATTAAAGTGACTAATCTTAAAGTGACATATACTGCTGGTTAATCATTAGGTAATCCAATATAAACTGTAAAACTTACCTTTAGTCTCCTGGGAAGCAGATCAGTGCCTCCAACAACCTCTGGTGAATTGAAACAAACCATCACTCACCTGTATAACTTTACCTGTACTGTACCAGGAAGGGACCAAAGGTTTACAAAGCACAGTGGTTTCTTCATGTTACAATGAAATGAAATAGTGTTACTGATGATTTACTCTAATTACCTAGAGTGCACACCCTGAGAGATCCACAGCATCAAGAACTATTGGGGCACAATTAAAAAAAGGTAAAATAAAAAAGATCGTGTCAAATATAACTTAGCGACTTAATCCATCGTGTGTTTCCCGAACATTTATGTATGTCAAGTAGTGAAAATTACAGAGTACCTCAGAACTTTAAGAATTAGGAAAATGAAGATAACTTAATTTTTATGCCCTCACAGTAAATCCATCACTGGAGCATTAGTGCCCCGAGCCACAGTTAACCAGGACCATCTGAAGAATCTCCACCCCAGCTTATTTCACCAAAAGATTAACCACCCAACACTATTTGAGGGGACGAGGTTAGGTTAGGTTAGCATTAATCTTTAAACGAAATAAGCTGGGATGGAGATTCTTCAGGTGACCATTAAACATTCTCAGTTCTCACAATCATTCTTTTAAAACTTAATTACTGAAAGCTAATGTCAGATAAAAGTGAATGAGATGAATAACACTCCTGCATTTCTTCTCTAAGGTTTACTTTAAGGATACAATACATATATGGTAATTATCTGAGCTTCAGTAACTAAAGAATTATCTTATGGTAATTATTCGTTTTAGTGCATGACTTGGCTTTGGCATGAAAATTGTTTATGTTTGTTATATTCCACTGTATTTTGTGGGATTCTGACCTTCATTTACTGTATGGTGCAAATGAGCATTTACAAAGATATGACCCCCTCCACCAGTCAACAATTTTGAAATTCCCAAAAGTGGGCAAGGAATTTAAGTAGAGGGGAATTGTGGGGTACCTCACCTAACCTACTGCAACAAGAAAAATATGAAACTAAAAGATCCTATCCTAACAATTTATATATTTCAGGATACATGACTTTTCTTACCTAACTTAACATAACATACAGGGTGTATCAATTTCCATGAGAAATACCACACAAGAAAATTAATTTAGAATCAAATTAACAGAGACCATATGTGAAAAGGGCCTGGATGTGTATGTTGACAATGAACTGAAGTTCTCAGACCATTGTGAGAAAAAAGTGAATAAAGCAACAACCATAAGCTACTGCAGTGGTTCCTATAAGAAGAGCGTGCAGATACCTAGATGGCCCGTCCTTCATAAATCTCTTTTAAAAGTAAGGAGCTTCCTCATTTGGAATACTATCACCCCTTTTGGTCTCAGAGATATGCTAGAGACTCAGTTGACTGAAAATGTCCAAAGGAAGGCCATCAGACTGCTGCCTGCACAACAGCACCACAGTTGTCCAGAGATTAGAATGCCTGCAACTGCCTAGGAATAACCAAATTGAAGTTTATTAACATCTCAGAGCGGTCCGACTAATTACCCAAATGTCGCCGCAATTAAGTCAAATAATGGTCCTACATGAATAAATCGGACTGCTAATCACTTCTCGACTAGTATTTGGCGTCACAAAAAATTGGAAAACTTACTTTAATCTGAGTTAATAGATCGCGTGCATGTACCGCGGGAGCGAGTAATTACCCAAATGTACCCAAATGTACCCAAATGAAGTCAAATGATGGTCGTACAAGCGTAAATCGGGCTGTGAATCACTTCTCGATTATTATTTGGTGTCATAAAGTCACAAAAAATTGGTAAACTTAATTTAATCTGAGTTGTGTTGTGTTAGGTTAGGTACATGCACTTATTACTCAAATTAAATTACGTTTTCCAATTTTTTTTTTACTTTGTGACACCAAATACTAGTCGAGAAGTGGTTGGCAATCCGATTTAGTTATATAGGACCATTATTTGACTTCACTGCGGCCACATTTGGGTAATTAGTCGGACCCTCTCGGAGGGCACTACTCAATCGAGTGTCCATACCTGGAGCTGGTGGACGCCCGGCCCACCAAGTGTTACTGCTCAAGGTTGAAGAAGCCACAAGTTCAGAAAATTAAGAAGGCAAACTTTTTTGGAGAGGGGATTGTGATCTCTTGGCACAATCTGCCAGTGTTGTGACGGCACCAAGTGAGTTCTTTCACGACCAGACTTGTGGGTAGATACATCAGGAGCCAGTACATGCCTAGGAATTGCCAATAGTGCGTAACAGAGACGGCTAACATGCCGATCAGTGGTGAAGATAAAGGTTTAAGTAAGAACCCATTGAATTGTCATCCTCAAGTCCAGGTCATGTGCTGAAACAAATATTAACCTTGGTGAATTTATTGTTTTACACCGATCTTTCTTTCACTGTTTAAGCAAGGTCAAACTACACATAATAATCTTGTTAAATGTAAAAAATTATTACCGACTAAAACAATATAGCATACAAGTTTGTGTTGACATCTCCCTCCCCAACACAACAACTTACAATGCTGAGAAAGTGCCACGAACACCTTTTAGTTGACGATCTAAAAATATCAATTTAATGCATTACTTATAGAATATTATATTTATAATATTGGGTTATATTTAGTTGGTTTATATTATATTAATTTGAAAATTGTGAAAATTGTGTTGAGCCATTGTCGAGAAACCTTTTCTACATGTAGGTAGTGCTCGCTACCGCCCTTTAATTCAGCTGATGCTTCGGTGCCCTTGTCAATACCGGTGTAGAGGACCCAACAGCACCGAGTGTGAGCTCTTTCAAGACCAGCACTGGAGCAGGTTCAGGTACTTTCAGGAGCCAGTATTTGCCAACAGTGCGTAACAGAGACGTGACCGATCGCCCAAACGGCTAACGAGCCGATCAGCAGTGAAGAGGATTTTTTTTTACGGGGAATAGCCCACTCGGGCACAGGTCATCGACCCACAACGGGGCCTAGGGGTCGTACAGTATTGTAAAGTAAAAAAAAAGAGTAAGCTATGCAGCTGAGAACCAAACTGGGGTACAATATTCAAGGATGGGTAACAGAAACGATGAACAATTAATATTAACATCCTGAAACATAAAATCATTTACAAAAAAAAATGTTAATTGCTGACGAGGCTACAGAATAAATATGATTAGGTTACTTTTACTTAATTTAATTACTTATTATCTTCTTTGTCACTGATCGGCTCGTTAGCCACTTGGACGCAAGGACAGTTTGTGGGGTTCAGGGTGTTTGGTTCACACTCAGGATGGGATGGAGAAAGGAAACTCACAATGTGCTCTCTGTATACATGTTGTATTGGATGTACAGTGCAGCTTGGTGCTGGGAAGGCAGCATGGTTACAAGCGTGATGTAGAGAGAGCTGGTTGGTGAGGATGCTCAGAGGAGGACAGCTTGTGGGTCGCCATACTCGCCGGCTGGAGAGAGGACCGCCAGGCAGGAGGAGGAGGAGGTGTAGCTGGCTGCGGCTGTAGCTAGAAGAGGAGAGAGGTCACCACGAGGTCAGGTCTTAAATAGCGGGGGGTAGGCGTGGCTTAGTAGCTGACCCCCGCTCCGTGGGCGGCGCTGGTTGACCTCGACCACGGGGCACACACTGTGGAATTGGTGGGGTCGACTACTCAGGGACAAACAGCGTTGTAGGGGAGGAATCCACTACCAGTTCACCAAGTACTTGTTTTACCCACAATGCCCAGCTCTCAGACGTCACTGTTGTCAACACTATAACACAATAATGGTTATTTGTGCAGTTTACGGGTGTAGCAACAAACCTAAAATCAGAACCAGAGAGCACATTAAGTATTTCAGATTCCCCAGAGATAAGGACACGTGTAATAAATGGATACAAGCTTGTAAGCGCTCTGATGAAGTCAACACTAAATTTGCCCGGGTGTGTTCTCTCCACTTCCAAGAAACTGATTACAAACTTGAGTACAGAATAATGAAAGTGCGGCTACAACTATCACCAAAAAGAACTAGACCACTGTACCCGTGGGCTGTACCATCCCTACAACTACCAAAGGCAAAATCAGTTACAGGTATGTATTGTATAAGGGAAAGTTTAGAGTTGGAGTCACGATATTATTTTAGTTTCGGTCATCCAGGAAATCTTAGCAATTAGGTTAGGTTCGGTTATATATCCAAACTATGGTTTTCCGATGGTATTTGATGTGTTTTGAATGATTTGGACCTTCACATATGTCGGAAATCACATAGTTTGGATATCTTAATACTGTACAGGGATGACCGAAACTAAAATTTTCCCGAGGTCACAACTTATACCATGAGTCTTTTGGGTATTATTTCACTTTTTGTCACTTCAATGGTATTTCTGGTGCAAATTACATAAAAGCGAGATATTTAACATTGGTCAATTTATGATAGAAGCCAGGTTTAGATTTTCCACAAAGAAATGCATTTTTCGCATAGTTCAAACTATTCCAAGACACTTTTCTTCTATGGCATTTTCGTCAGAAATGTATATTTTTCTTGTATTTTAATGGATAAAATTACCAACAATATTACCGGTACTTGTTTAAAGAGGGCAGGGCTTTGAAGTGGAGGGAAACTCTGGGGTAAATTACTAAGGGAAACACCGGTCCGACTAATTACCCAAATGTAGCAAAATGTAGCCGCAATGAGGTCAAATAATGGTCCTACATGAATAAATCGGACTGCCAATCACTTCTCGACTAGTATTTGGTGTCACAAAGTCACAAAAAATTGGAAAACTTACTTTAATCTGAGTTAATAGATCGCGTGCATGTACCGAGGGAACGAGTAATTACCCAAATGTACCCAAATGTAGTCGCAATGAAGTCAAATGATGGTCCTACAAGCGTAAATCGGGCTGTGAATCACTTCTCGATTATTATTTGGTGTCATAAAGTCACAAAAAATTGGTAAACTTAATTTAATCTGAGTTAGGTTAGGTTAGGTACATGCACTTGATCTATTAACTCAGATTAAATTAAGTTTACCAATTTTTTGTGACTTCGTGACACCAAATACTAGTCGAGAAGTGATTGGCAATCTGATTTATTCATGTAGGACCATTATTTGACTTCCTTGTGGCTACATTTGGGTACATTTGGGTAATTAATCGGACCCGAAAAACACCAAACAAACCTTTGAAAGCCTGAGCTAACGTTTCCTAACTTGTAAAAATGTTAAGAATCACTTAGTTTATGGAACTCCCCTCGTCTGAACACCGAAAACAACACCAACGCTTACTAAAAACCGAAAACAACACCACTTACAAGATACTGAAAAACTGAATAATGTAAACTTTTTGTAGTTTTAGGATTTTTAAAGGTTAGGAAACGTTAGGTCAGGTTTTCAAAGATTTATTTGGTGTTACTTTTAGTATTTTACCCCACATTTTCCCTCCACTTGAAAGCCCTGCCCACTTTAAAATATTGAGATAATAAAACTTTTACTTTTTTAATGTTCTATTGTCTACAGTGATAATACTCGAGTCAGATTCCCAAAGTAGCTTTCATTAATTTATAAGTTGCCAGTAAGATTAGGTTTACTTCACCCAAGTCACAATGCAAGTTTTAAGACAGGTCCCAAGTTATGTTAAGGCACATTACTCCCGAGTCCCATTTTGTCATTTGAAAATCCTCCTGTATTCTACACAGTCTGTCTAATTGGAAGACTTAAAGGAGTTAACCAAAGCATTTTTCAGCGTCTCTTTTTGTGCAGGGTGAAAATGTATAGCATAGAGTAGTTAATTTATTTATAAAAGCTGCATACAGTATGAGTCATATGCCAAAATTCAGTTGGCATAATGGTATTTACAGCCATATCATGCACATTTCAAGAAAATATCTCAATCCCTTGCATCAGCTTATGTTTGTCTTTTTAAGCATTAAAAGTACTAAAAACTCGTGCATTTTTTGGGGGGTTTAAATTGTAATTTTATCTATTTGTTCACATATACCGGCATGGTAAAGCTCAACTCTTGTCAAAATATGTTTCTAGGGTAAACATTTCAGTGTCATAACACTCTTCATTATCTGACCAATACACTGCAGTATCATCCTTTAAAAAATTAGGTCAAATCTGGAAGAAAAAATTACCTCTTGCACTATCAGTCATCAGTTTTTACATGATATAGTTTAGTACAGGATAATATTATACAGTACAGTATATGTACTGTAGTAATTGGTCCTGAAAGCAAAGATAACTTCCCACTACATGGAAATGAAAGAAGTGTAATTTATGTGTTTTCTTATGAATTAATTATTTTATTATAATTTATTTATTTATTTATTTTTGTTTTCAACAATTAGGAGCAGCTCACTCAAAGTTAGGCTGGAACATCCCCAAATGGGTCCAAATAACATAAAATATTGGGAATAATGCTTCTGAAAATAAAGAAACATTGAATGGTTACCTTGATGTTAGTTGTGTGGGGATGGTGCAAGAGACCTTATCAGTTAGTTGGTGTATCTTCCTTGCTTCACCAACAATGCTGGGAGTGTTTCTTTTATAAACCAGTAATGAAACCATGTGTCTGATACCGTACACAAATTATTAGTACTGTACCGAGTTTATTAAATCATCCCGTTCTTACAGAGAAACCGGCGTCTATCACTCGGAAGATACGAGCCGATAAAAGAAATAATAAAAGACTTGTACGAGAGATAGTCAGAGAATGTGGCCCAGCGATACAGGAGAATCCTGACCAACAAAAGGAATCACTTTTGTACATAAGGTATCATTTGATATTGAATTAATTTTGTTATTTACGTGTATTTCTTCTACTGTATTTCATATTGTAGTTTAGTAATACTGTACAGTAAATGCATTTTAGATGTCCATTTGATATCATCACCTATATAGTAAAATTTACATAGGTTTTCCTCCCTTAAGCAGAATGGTTTCATCTGGAGACAACAAAATATTCCATATATGGTATTTACTGTACTGGTATACAGCATTGCTTTCACTCTGGAGTATAATTCAAAATACAGTTTACTCTTATGAAATATGGCATTACTGTACCTGTATATATAATGGAGACAAAATATATGATACTGGCCTGTCCTGACAGTTGTTTTATGCTGATGATTTAGTGCTCATAGCAGATAGTAATAAAGGGGCAGTGAAGAATTTTAAGAAATGGAAGTGTGGAATAGAGACAAAGGGACTGAGAATGAATGTGGCAGAAACAAAGGTATTAATTCGTGGTGTAAGTGAGGGAGGGACCCATTGTGGAAAGAGGAAAATGGCCAATGGCCATGTGCTGTCTGGAACAAAGGTGTTTAGTGTATGCAATGATATTTTCTTTATTTTATTATTTAAGAAGTAAAACTTTTCAATTGAGTTTGTGATTGTCTGTTCCTGTTTCAAGGGTCAGTGTATCTATACAAGTATATGCCAGTGTAACATGAAACTATATGTTTCTCCATCAGTGTGTGAGTCATTCATGTGTGGAGTTGTTACCACAGCAAAAAACTATTGTTAAATGTTTATGAAAAATGGAAGAGTTATGTGTGATTATAAGAGAATGTTATTACTGTATTTACAGACAACAGCCAGATGCTGAACCAACAACTCCATCAACCTCAGAAGATGGTGTACCTCCTGGGAACAATAAGGGCAGACCAGCAAATAAAACAAGAAAGAGAAAGATATTGGCACAAGATGTGACTCAAATACAAACTGAGGATCAAGGTAAATACAACTACAGTACTGTGGTCATATAGTACTGTACTGTATATAAAAGACAATACAGTATTTTAATTTAACCAAAAGTTAAGTTTGTACAAGTTAAGGTCATTAAAAAATAAAGTTTTAGAAGGTAAAGCTGAAGTGCTTGGTGTCTCCTGGACCTAGCTACTGTAATACACCATGAATGTTGGCACCAAATTAGTCACACATATTTAGGGTTTAATATAAAGCATATAACACTTGCACATTGAATAAAACCAAGTTGATAGACAGCTTCTCAGTTCCATACACCTCAGCATTCTCATTTTGGCTGGCTCAAGTCTGCAGTACTTATGTCATCATCTTTAACTGCCATACAACATCACACTTCTCACACCAACCACATACATCATCCTTTCACTCAGAGGGAAGGTCCTTTTGTCATCAATAAAGGCAGCAGCTCCCTAAACTTCCTGCAACAGCCACTTGCAACTGAGCAGGCTTCAGCACCCCCACCAGCACTGATCATGTCACCCAGGTAACAGAACACATCAACATATACACAATGTTTAGTTCCCCAGCCTTGCTGTGGGCACATGGTTACCTGCACATAGAGAACAATTAAAGTCAGCAACATCCCATAGTCTGCCACAACACCTCTTGTGTACCCACCTTCCACACTTGTTGCACATTATTGAGTCACTGCCAACACCTTTGTTGCCAGCAGCTCATGGCCATTTTCCACTCTCCACCAAGGGTCTCTCACCCACACTCTTTGTTTTGCCACGTTCACTCTCAGGCCCCTGCCTCTATTTTATCCTTCCATTTCCCAACTGTATCCACTGCCTCTTTAATAGTATCAGCAGTAAGCCATCAGCATACAACATTATATATATATATATATATATATATATATATATATATATATATATATATATATATATATATATATATATATATATATATATATATATATATATATATATATATATATATACATATATAGTATATACACTGATGCGAATCCTACTACGAATATTCCTATAACGAACGGTTTTACCTATAAAATTGAGAATGCTATAACGAACGAAACTCCTACAACAAACATTATTTTTTTTTTTTCTAATTTATTGTTTTTTTATTACAAATATTAATGATATTCTTTATTTCAGGGGTTTAGATGCATATTTATGCACTTTTTTACAATTTTTACAATTTTATATTATATTTTTCAGTGTTAAGTGGTTGTATTTGGGGGCCTGGAACGGATTAATCCTATAACGAATGAATGCTATAACGAACAAGGTTCTAGAACCAATTAGATTCGTTATAGCATACCTAATATATATATATATATATATATATATATATATATATATATATATATATATATATATATATATATATATATATATATATATATATATATATATATATATATATATATATATATATATATATATATATATATATATATATATATATATATATATATATATATATATATATATATATATATATATATATATATATATATACTGTACAGTATATATGAAGCAGGGTTGGGCCCATTATGTAATGCCCTGTAAGTTATCATCAATTGATATACTATTTTTCCAGATGAACAACAAAGTGGACCAAGAACAAAGAGAAAAGGATCAAAAGAGAAAACATCAGAAAGCCAGAGAGAGGAAACACTTGACAAGGAAGTGCTGGTAAGTGTTGTACAGTACAGTAGTCACTTTACCTTGTACAGTTATATATTGACACTACACATATTGTTTATATATCTCGGGCAATTGTTTTTTATTTGGCTCAAAGTGTGACTTTTTACACCAGGTAAATGAAAGGGTGAATGTTTTAATAATTTTCTATATAAAGGTTCAATATAAGAACAGTATTGTAATACTGTAGGAAGAATGCAGACCTAAGTGTTAATGTTATCTGGGATAATTCGTGTATGAACACACACACACACACACACACACTTCACTCTTCTAATTACCATAATATTGTTCACTGTTTCTGCCACCATTTGAAATAATGGGAGTTCAAGCATTTCTGAATTTGGGAGTATTCTAAATTACTGTATTTTGTAATACATGAGATAAACTGTTAATAGATCAGTTACATTGTATCATCCAAGATGAAAGGAGTGTTTGTATAATGACTCCTAATACTGTACAGGTATTCCTCGTTTAACAATAGGGATCCACCAACTCACCACCCAGTAGCACTCACTGCAGGTGCGCTCTGAGCTGTGTTATTGTACAACTTGTAATTTCATGTAGATTTTTTATGCTCACAATCGTTCATACAGAGTATGCAAAAAAAAAGAAGTCAAATTTCACTTCTGCACCAGTCTTTGTTTGGATATTAAAAATATGTTTTTCCGGTGTTATTTGATGAGTTTCAAACGAATTTGGTTTTCATTTCAGCCAGAAATCAATAGTTTTCTTTACACCCCCTCCCCCTTTCCCATCAATCTTAACGAAAATGTATTTTTTTTTCAAGTACGTAAATCACAAATATAATACCAACTAACAAAACCTAACCTAACCTAACACTTTTTCTGATGAAACTCTACAATTGACGTAAAATAATCTCTGTCACAATGTCGGCACAGCTCTTTCCACCTGTTCAACCATATCTGGTTATTTTGGTATTGAAAAATAAAATCTCCACTCCCAACGCACCCACGCATTGTTCATTGGCTAAGACAAAAAACTCTTGCCCAATTATGTCTCCTATTGTTATGGCCAATAAGAACCCCCCCCCCCCTCCTGCATATGCACTGTAGACTCTTAAGAAGCCAACACGGAGGTAAGGAGCACTGCGTTATGGGTGGTCAGACCTTCTCTGTGAGACGTAAACAACAAATGGCGACACTTATGACTGACTGACCAACTCTAATAACATTGAAAAATTAATATCTCGGTTATCCTTAATTTCCGGTGGAAATATCATAGAAGAAAAAGGTCTTAAAATTGTCTAAACATTATGAGAAACATATTAACAACAGCGAGAGAAAGACCGGTGCGTGACTGAAATTTCACCCCAAAGTTAAAAACATGAAGGGACTAAAAGTTTCTTCTAGTGCGGGAATAACACACACGGTGAGGGAGGTGGGAGATCTGTCAGCTGTGTGCAGCCCCTGTCCAGTGTGGAGTGAAATGATTGCCAAATGGTAAGGCAGTATTTTATTATTATTATTATTTATTCCTCACATTAACTGGTACAGTATACATGCGACACAGTTCAGCCTGGCAGTCACTCGGCTGACTCGAGAGACGTGTGTGACTGCTGGCTGTGAAGGCCCCTGACGTCACATAGGGGGAGGGAGAGTGCGGCTGGCCTCACTTACAGCTCACTGTCTCAATACACACGTTCACTTCCCACACAGGCTCTTCATTTTTCTTATTGTATAGTTTTACATTATATTTTCTTTATTTCTAAGCTGCATTATATTACAGTACAGTACTGTATTGTATTGATGCACACTTGGGAGTTTTTCCGTCTTCCCTCCCAAACTATCCCCAGTGAGTCGAACATCGCTAAACAGCGTTAAACAAGAGAGGGTGTTAAAAGTATTATATTGTAAACACAAATATCGCTAAGTTATTGTCCATTTAACGAGGGATACCTGTAATGCATTAATGGTTGAGATTTCAGACTACTGTAGGTGGGAGCAGGAGTCATATATACAGTACATTGTATTTGTCTGTAAACAAGGATGTCAGTTCTTGAATCAAAATTTAATGGTACAATTTTGTATTGAATTAACTTCATTACAATTAACATTACAAATTGTTGAGAGAACATTTACTTTTTGGGGTGAATTGTTGCAATAAAGTATGTTTTACCTTTACCTGAGTCATATCATCAGTGCTCAAGGGACAAATTGAGATGCTAATTGTAGGATATATGTTAAGAGGAGACAGTACCTAGCAGTTCTTATCTGTTAAGTTCACTACAAATATTTTTGTGTTTCAGGTCCAGCCTAATACCTGTACTCACAAACACAACATTCATGTTGACGTCTCTAGTAAAGGATGGCAAGTGTTTGGTATACCTGTAAAGGAAGAAAATTCAGACAATGATGGATTTAATGAAGAACTTAAAGGAAAAATCAAGGAAATTGATGAAATTGTGAAAGAAGAAGAAGTTTACTGTGATGAAGAGTTCTCATGTGAAAAACCAGACCAAGGTTTGAAAGTGAAGGAAAACGACCTGGAAAATTATGTATTTGTAAAAGTTGGAATACTGGACAGTGATGAGTCTAAGAAGGAAGATACAACAGATGGTGACTTGTATGTGACTGTAGGAATACATGATGTTTAACAGATGTGCTGGGAGACAAAATTACAACAGAAAAACTTTAGATGACGTGTAACAACTGACGCTGAAAACTGTGGTCTTAATATACTTTAATACAGGGTGAGTCATTATGATTAAATATACTGTATGTATGAAATACAATACAGAAGTACTGTATGTTAAGTTATTGGACACCAGCACATCAGAAACATTGCAAGAACAGACGGGAGATTCTCCTTTAATTACATTTTGACAAAAGTAATACAAAAATGGTCAAAACTGAGTGAATATATAATTCTGTTATGAGGCTGTATGACTTGTGTGTTGGACAAACAGAACAGTTTGGCTGCTAGATATTGTATGGATCATTTAACCCTTAAACAGTGGCCATCATTAGTGAAAGTTTGTTGTAGGGACAGTTACCATCATCAGGGGAAGTTAGTTGTAGGGACAGTTACCATTATCAGGGGAAGTTAGTTGTAGGGACAGTTACCATCATCAGGGGAAGTTAGTTGTAGGGACAGTTACCATCATCAGGGGAAGTTAGTTGTAGGGACAGTTACCATCATCAGGGGAAGTTAGTTGTAGGGACAGTTACCATCATCAGGGGAAGTTAGTTGTAGGAACAGTTACCATCATCAGGGGAAGTTAGTTGTAGGGACAGTTACCATCATCAGGGGAAGTTAGTTGTAGGAACAGTTACCATCATCAGGGGAAGTTAGTTGTAGGAACAGTTACCATCATCAGGGGAAGTTAGTTGTAGGAACAGTTACCATCATCAGGGGAAGTTTCATTTTCCTTG
The DNA here is from genome assembly GCF_018991925.1 of Homarus americanus. Taxonomy (NCBI): domain Eukaryota; kingdom Metazoa; phylum Arthropoda; class Malacostraca; order Decapoda; family Nephropidae; genus Homarus; species Homarus americanus. Next base: position 3,501,348 of record NW_024740202.1, on the reverse strand, counting down.
TGTTTCACACACACACACACACACACACACACACACACACACACACATACATACATACATGTGGGGCAGTAGGGAATACTTAGTTGCTGGTTAAGGGTTAAATGTCTTTATGCAGTATATCTGGTTTCTTTGTTTGCCAAAAAATAATAATTTATACGTCCCAATATTTTTTTTAATACAAATATGCTGGAGGGGATATTAGTATGTTCTATACGTTCTTTACTCACCAACTGTGTGGGTTTTGTTCCTGAAACACCTACTGGTTAGAAAGAGCTTGATCTGATGGGAAATAAGGGGTTAGGTTATTGAACACCCAGAGACATGCCCTGAGTCCTATTATATTCACTTAGGGTAAAATAAACATGGTGATATTTAAGTTTACACCATAACAATAAAACTTAAAATTTTAGGCATAAAAACAGCAATTATGAAAGTATATACTGTACCAGGGGTAGCCAGACTTACTTAACCTAAGAGCTGCATATGTTTATCTTAAGATGTTTGAGAGGCGCAAGACATGAAAGAAAGTTTTATACAGGGTACACGTTTTTATTATTACAATCTGTACAGTATACACATTTTATTAATAAAATTATATGGAAATATTACTAAGAAATAATATTTACAAATACTTTTTTTTTTAATGATAAAATATATTAGTTTTAATAATGAGAAAGCTCTCAAACAGGTATATACCATATGTTACCAAAATCCTGACTGATGTTTGTTTTCACGGCTCTGAGTACGTAATACATAATGAGCTACGGTGCAGGAAAATCTTAGAAAAAAGATACAGCTCTGCATTTCAGTAACATAAAATGAGATTGTTGAAATAAAAATAAAATGTGAAAAGCACTAAAATAGTTTACATTATATTTATTTTTCTTGTTAACATTTGAACAAAACTTGGAAGAAAATATGTAAAAGAAAAACAAGCAAACCAATAAAATTAGATACCACCATGCAAAACTACAGTACAGTACTGTATTGTCATAACATTATTTATGAAGCTGCGCACTCCTTAACACCTCCTCATGCTTTGCCTACTCAGCTGCCATACACTTTGTTTTGCAGTAGATCCTACAAAATCCAAGAGATATAGATGATTTACTATATCAGGAGGACGACCTACACATGGATCTACATGATGTTCTCCATAAACCTGCACCACCAGAAAGCAGTAAGTACAATGTCTTATAAATGCTGCTTTTCTTACCATTCACAAACCATGGGCCTACAGGTTGCTAAACTCTTGAAAAGTGTTTCAGCCCAAATCTTGAAAATTTTGACATTGCCTAAAATTTGTAGGTAGATACTGTTCTCCCTAACATGCTGTTTAAGGATCTGGGATAAAAATGCTGTAGTTGTAATTTTGCCAATTCCTTGTCTTGGTGACTTTCTCTGCTACGTCCCCTCCCCAGCTTCAGTTTAACAAGTTGCTTTTATTGGTACCAGTTATCAAAAGTACTTTCAGATTAATATAGCAGGGGTTGCCATGGGTAAAACTAAATAGGTTTCTTTGGTAAGTTAGGCCAAGCTCTATTAGGTTCTAGTAAATGTCGCCTCTTTTAAAATACTGTAATGATAAGAACATTTGTGGAAAAAGTGAACGAAAGTGAACACCACCTTCTGGTGGTAGTGCTGTTCTCGGAAATTAAAATTGTGTGAACGCATTGTAGCCAACTCAGTAATATGACCAAGGATACTCTCTTTGGCTTGATTGAGCAGGAAAAAACGTGTGGATATCCAGTTGTTGCCATGGTAAACATCTTGGACCCACGATGTGAGGTTATGGTAACAGATATTAATGTATAGAAAAGTCTTCCTTTACAAACTCATTTTTTCTGACAAATTATTGTTTTTGCAGACACCACATCTTGTTTAGCTTATTAGGAACAATTTCTTTGATTCTGGTTTACAGTTATCGGTAGGAAGGCACATCAACAGTGGTTTTGTTAGAAATATCATGCAAAAAGTGTAAGTAACTTAAATGCCCACACATGTCTGATATAAAAACATATTAATGTTAAAGGTGCACAATGGATGAGCGTCAGTTTTAGCAGTTCAACTTGTCTAAAATAACTGCAAAGGCACCACACAATCAGATGTGCCCATCTTACCAAATGATTGAAATGTACATGGTTTCAGTGGTGATCATCAGACCCAGTGGCGCAGAACATTTTTTGGTTGACTGTACAATTAACAAAAAAATGTTCTGCACCTTTATGCTGCCATACAATATGACACACCGGACCAAGAATTCCGAACAACACTCATGAGTTATGTATTTCTGTTAATTTCTCTAGTAGCTAGCGATACTTGATATACAAAATACTACACATCGTATTGGTTACACAATGCATCACAATCAATCACCAACCTTACCAAATGACCATGGCCTGCACTGATCGTTGTGAAAGCTGTCAGACATTTTTGTTGACCACGTCTTAAATATCCGAAATGCTAATCTGATGACAGATTTTTTATTTAAATATAACGTATGATAATTTTCAGCAAAAGGCAAAAAGGTTGAGGTTCCAGTAAGACTTTTTACAAGTGATCTGAAACAACTTGGCTCATGTACAAGACTCTCATCTCCACCAATGAGGGTCAAAGGAATGAGAAGAAAGCAAAAATAAAGGCCCTATTTTGCGTTTGATTACTCGACCATTTTAGTAATTTTCTCACGGTACAGATAGCATCATTGCAACACAATCATTATCTATATCCCTGAGAAAACTTTAAATGTTAAATATCGATATATTTTGTTTTTAGTAAACAGAAACTAAAGATATGTTATCCATGAATAATATGTTTGCAAAGTGAAATAATAGAATGTATAAATATTTTGATACTATATAATCCCCTTCGACTTTTAGCCTTCCCAAAGGAGCAACAAAGGTAAGTGTAATGAGGAAAATAAACGGTATTATTGTGTTTTGAACCACATTATTTCTATCTTGTGCATCATTCATGTGAGGTAAGGTTAGGGCCTAACCCTACCCACCATTAGGACAAGGTTAGGTTTAGTTTAGTTTAGTAAATTATGTGGTCGAGAAATAGTTCCATAGCAGTTAGCTTGGTGGGGAGGCAGCCCCGGTGAGTTAGCTTATTTAGAAGGGTGTAGGATCATGATTTATACCAGAAATGGGTACTGTATTAGTAGAGAGTTTGACCCTAATCACAGACCTTTTGGTGTGTGTGTTCTTTCATATTCTTGGCCCAAAATAGGGTGAGTGGTATTATTGCAGTTTTTCACAACCATAGAATTGATAATTTTTTATTTGTGTAACATACTTAAAAGGCTGCTATAAGAAACTTTTCTTCTTTACCATTTTTGTCGCCAATGCATAATATCGTCGGAAATTAAATAATTTATTTACGTAAGCGCGGTAATAGTTACTAAAAAAAATAGATTTTAATAACGTAATGATTTGGGACCAAACGCTCTATTTTTATAAAGCAATGAAGGTCAAACTCATCTGATACCCATAAAAACACAGAAAAATGTCCATGTTGAAAGAGGCGTGTGGTTGAAAGTGCAATTTTAACCAATAAATTAACAATGAAGAACAATCCTTGCAGTAGTTTAATTAGATTACTCTTTAATGGCACCTTCCCCTCCTTGCAGATGTGAACAGTGGTTACAGGTTGATACAACTGTGTTTAAATAAGCCACTCAAAACTCAACTGGAGTTTTGTTCTATGCAGCCAACACTTCACCCGGATTCATTCTTTCTGTCTTTATTACTTTCTTTCACTGAAACATCTGAATGTTTACTTCATATGTTAATAAATAGTTGCATTTGTCAGACACTTCTTGTAATAAAAATAAATAAATATACTACTATACTGCCCATTCTGGGGTCACTAATCCTAAGGTGATAACTTAAATCTACTCTTAATTTTAAGGATGCTGCCACCAGACACCCTGGAGAGTATGTAGCTTGTTTAGGTCACTGGCAGAGCAAGCCAGGCATTGGGTTGAGTTTTTCATTTACAAAATCGAGAGTGGGAAGGAGGGTGAAACATCAATCATGACTTAACATTTATTCTTTATAAAAACATATTGCATCCCATCACAATACAAAAAGAGTTGGCCTTCATCAGAAAAACCACTATTATGTTCACTACACTTCACATCAGTATACGTCCTTCATCAAATAACTACTATTATCATCTTCACTCTTCATAACAACCAATGACCTCCTTACCTCGGTCATTCCTTCTTACCATAACAGCCAACACATCAGACTGCACCACCTGTTATAGTATAGCATCACATTATATTATAGCACCACATCTCAGGTACACTCCACACCTACAAGTACAGAACTCCTCGGTATTCTTCAGGTACACATACTAGGTACCTCGTTCACACTACTCTTGCTAAGTAGATGGGATACTTCCCAGGTAATCATACCAGTACTGGTTCCATGCCTGGTATTCTCAGGTCGCTCCACGTGGCGACCGCGAAACTTCTCAAACATACAATTATGTTCTCCTACCCTGGGTGGTGATATGTAGGGTATCCACAGATTCATAGTGGAGGTGCATAATGGCATAAGCAGAACACACCACACCTGGTGGGTTCCTCACAGTGGAGCCGTGGTGGTTACTCGGCCGACGCTCTGGGCGCGCACCTGTTTCGTTGAGAAGGCGGGCGTCACTGAGAATAATGCCTGAGGGGCATTTATCACCACGCATTTTTACAACACTATTACTTCACTTTACAGTATAACATTAGGCAAGGTTTTAAGATGTACAAAACTGCTAGAAGTCTCTGAGTGCTGATGAAGCACGATGGAGTTCACTGACCTGTTTCGGTGAGAAGCCGGGTGTCACTGAGGGGGATGCCTGTCGTCTAACACTGAACTAGGCCTACAGTTTCCAATCTTTAATTTTCACTTTGACATTATTCTGGTTCTCACATATACACTTTCCTATCTATTGTGACCTTATGCCTTATAATTATATATCTTAATCCTAAATTACATACTAAAGTAATGGTCAGGTCTGCTAGTTCCTGGGGAAATTCATTGGGTTATAACAATACTCGGAACCGTAGCCCGGAGCAGCCTAGGTGCCAACCCGATTAAAGGCCTAGCGGCGTGTTTTCTTTGAATTGAAACAGTTTATTTAGCCAGAAAAAAACAGATACAGAGTGGATTATAATAATAATATTAACATGGCTGAGCCATTTGAGAACCTGAGCCCTCTTTTAGGCACCTGATATATACTATACATATATCTCAAGAATTATGTAACATTTAGTATCATTTGGAATAGTACAATAGCATGGTAGTAATAAGAACATCTCATAATGTTACCACGGTTATCACTTCAATATTTATTAATTTTATTTTTATTTTTTAGTTTATTTTTTATTTATTTATATATACATAAATTACAATGGAATTGAAAAACATAAGTATAATGGGGGAGCAATACAACATGGGTTGTACAGTAATAAGGTTGAACAAAAGGTCAGAGCTGTCAGGATTATGTCTAGTTGGCAATTATGTTTATTGCAATGGTAATTTCCGATAAAACGGTTTTGATGGTACAATAGAAGCAGGTACTGTAAATATAGTAGGTTTTACAAGAAATATTAATACTTGGACAGTAGATATTTTTTAAGAGATGATTTAAAGGAAGGGAGCGTAGTCTTTGCTTGGATGGGTGGGGGTAAGTTGTTCCACACTTCACACCGTGATATTTTATGGAGGTCTGGGACTGAGAGGAGTGTGTGGGGGGGGGGTGGTCTTAGTAGCTCTGGGTGCCTTAAGTTATATCTGATTATTCCGCAACCGGTTTATCACGTGCACTGACTTCCAGTGGAAGAAGCTTCATCGCGTATTACGGAAACAAAACACTGACACCCTAAGACCCTGGGCAGAAATAGCTTCGTACAGGGATGCAACAGGAGAAAATCCGTTTAGTGACCTCTCTGAGTTAGCTTTGACAGTGCTAACATTGCCTCATTCTAACGCTAATGTGGAACACATCTTTAGTCATGAATATTCTCAAGTCAAAACTTGGAAACAGACTTAGCATCAAAAGTTTAAATGCAACACTATCAAGTATTGACTAAGAAGGCATAGAGGTTGTTGTTTTGATTATTGACTGCCTGAGGAAGTGTTGGACAGCATTGGGTCATTAAAGACATTAGACATCAGTCATCACAACCAAGATCCTCCATAAACAAAGTGGCCTGTAGGAATTCGTGGTATAATGTTGTCTAGCACTCAGGATGGATGGAAACTCTAAGGTGGTTTTCTTGTATAATATAAGTTATATGATAGACAGTCTGGTGCTGGAGGTGCCGTGTGGTGAGGAGCTGCTCAGTAGAGACGTTCGGTGAGTAGCGTGTTGAAGGAGGTAGATGTGCAGGAGCTTCGTTAGAGAAGATGTTGCCTGTTGCTGGCCTCCTGGTTGAATGAATGCTGACAGCGTGGAGCTTGCTGGAGGAGGTGTTGCTTGTTCAAGAAGAGAGACCAGAATGAGAGCTGGTTGGTGAGGAAGCTCAGAGAAGGACAGCTGGTGGGTCGCCATGCTCGCTGGCGGGAGCGAGGACCGCCAGGCAGGCGGAGGAGAGGCGAGGGCCGCCAGGCAGCGGCGGAGGAGGAGGTGTTGCGTGTTGTAGAAGAGAGGCTAGAATGAATCTCAATGGAGAGACAGAGCTTATATACCCAGCAGCCGTGAGTCATCTATGAGTCATGTAGGGAAAACCCGAGAAAGTCGCCGGTCTTTGGTTCCGTTGCTAGGGAAGGTGGTAACATCTGGTGACGCCGCTCGTTTGGTTGCTAGGATACGGTAGCATCGGAATGCGGATACGCAGTTGTAGGGGAGAAGTCCACTACAGGCCCATGATAAAATAAAGAGCAGATTGGGAATTAGTAGATCAGGAATAATGGTGAGGTAGTATCTAATTATTTGTACCAGTAATATTTGTATAATTTACCCTAACTAATTCCAAGCAGTTTTTATTAGCTTCTTTTATAAGTTTATCGCTTTTGGTGAGTCAATTTAGCGCCACGTGAAAAGTTCAGTTGGCAACAATGATCAGTGCAGGTGTAGCAGCTGCGGATAGTGCCCAGTTCGAGTTTACTAGCTAATTATACCACTTAGGCACTGGACTGGTATTTATTTATTTCCCTTTATTATCTATATTTTATAATATTTCTGGTTTCACTGCATTTTCCCTTCCAACAACTCAATTAATTAATTGAATTATTACTCATCTAAACGCATGGAAGTCGAATATAATGCTACTATCAGTCGCCACTCACCAGCTCTGTTCACCACGGAATCTCAGAGCGTTCTGCCGGGAGTGCCGTACGATATGTTGGACAAACACTTCATTTTTACCCAGACTTCACTTTTAACTGCTGCACAGGCGCCGGTGTAGCAATACACCTGCAGCCAGCTGAACTGCCACTGCAGGGCTGCCAAGTCTGTCATATAAAGGACATTCTGTCATTTTTGAAACCTGCTTGTCCTATATTTTTTTTAATTAAAAGGGACATTAAAAAAAATTCCTTTTCTTTCCTTTTTTAGCTTCCTTCTATTTATAAAGCTTAATGAAACATAAAGCATAATACTTTGCTGTAATATCCTGTTGTCCATATAGTTTTTGTAACGCCTGTTTGTGACAACCTGTACTGAATCCACACGTTCATGCACTCTCCCATCTCTCCAAAAGATGAGGGAAAATGAGAACGCACTTGCCTAATATGGACAACTGTTGCCAGAAATTTGAAGTTACTGAAAAAATGCTAGCACTCTTCACAAGTCAAATGAACAGCAAGGCAAACAAAAATTCGACCAAGGGGAAGGTAGCCAGCAACCTTGTACTTCCAGTTCAACCTGAACTATTACCGGAAGTGATAGTGAAAGGGAGGCAACTTCCTTCGATGAAATTTTGTTCAATGAATTTTAAAATTTCAGGTGGGTTACATTTTTACTGTAAAACCCATGCAGCCCAAAATAACACGGTTTCTCTTTTTTTATTAATTCCACAAACTTGTGCTGGTAGTTGTCTTTTCTCCCCTTAAATGTCTTTTTTTTTTTTACGGAGAGGTCCTGTTTTTGGGAGGAGCATTTGGCAACCCTGTGCCACTGCCATCAGTGTATAGTGAGAGAGTGAACCTAGTAGGAGCACGGAGGGGACGCTGCCCTCTTATACACTGAAATATACAGGTTTGAGAGACTTGTTAACATATAGAGTATTACCAATCGTAGAAAGGCTAAGACAGCTACCAGTGAAATCAATGAGAGACAGGTTGTTGACTTAATTGATGAGGGAGAAGTGTTATGCCAGTTTAACAGTGGTGAAAACAATACCGCTCTCAGGGAGACTAGTGACTGTACAGAAGACTGGCACGTGTTGTTGGACACTGATATCTTTGAAAGTGCGTTAAGAATGCTCACTTGTGATGAATGTAACGGTGAAGTTGAATAAACAAGTGTGTATTTTTACTGTGATATCTGTGAGGTGTACGGAATGCGATTATTGTATCGGTTGGAGAAGAAAATGTGTTAGGACACTGGCTGGTGGTACCTGGCAACAATGGTTTAGTTGAGGTGTTGAATTCTACTGTATGAATGAACTCCATTTGTAGCGGGGATTGTGATAGTTTAATAGGTTAACCAAATTTTATATTTACGTCTGGAAATAGGATTTACGGTCGATAAAGTACTATGCAAATAGTTAATAGCATTTGCCCGCCTTAACTACCTATTGATCATTTCACCATAGAACATAAATGCTTTCTTATCATGAAATCGATGAAAAATTCACAAGCAATATGTATTTTGTAATACAGTATTAATTTTACGATTTCTTATGGCTTCAATAATTAACGGAGCTGGCTAGCGCTGTCAACTGCACTGATGCAGTGCTTCCACTTCTATATTTTTTACGGAATTTACCGACTTTTTTTATTTTTATACGATACATATACATACTTAATTTATGTTCCTTTGTATATTCAATTACAACCAAACTCATTGTCAGTTCTGTGTAGAGGAATAATTTAACAAAAAAGATGCATGCAGAAATTATTGTTACAAGGTCGGTCACCACTGTGAGGTTACCTGGCAAATATAGTCTGTTACCTGGCCTTCATAGATTTTTGTGGACCCTTTTCCTACCTATGCTAATATAAGGCTGGTTGCAGAAAAAGTGAAACATGCTTATGGACGAGTTGTTGGTCGGAATTTTTTTCGTAAGATTACAGGTCAAGAAAACGCTTAGATTCACTATGGTAATGATACTCTTAAATAAATTGGGCCAAAAAGTGTAAAAAAAAAAAAAATAAGGGTTAAAGTAGCTGAAACGTCACGTGATTGCGAAAAGCTGTGATTAGTTGTGACGTCACAGGTTGGGAGCCTGGAGGCAGCCAGCTGTGGTGTATGTCTTGTTACCAGCAAAAATACATGACTTGTGGCCATATACAATGTTCAAGGAAAGGATTAAGAATCGTTGGTGCTTCGTGCCAATGTGCAAGAGTACCGACAAATCCTCACCAGGCAAAATATTCATCACAGTACCGAAAGATAAGAAGATAAGAAAGAGATGGTGGCTTGCTGCTCGACGATGCTTTCCCATGTCTGAATCCAGCACCTACTGTTGTGAAGATCATTTTGATGTGAGTATTAAGTTTATATGTACATGCAAACCTTATTTTTAGATTAAAATAAATTACTGCTCAAGTATCATCTTGTGTATTTACTTGCTGGGTGCCAAAATGATGCAAAAGACCGATAACTCCAACATGGAAGTTTTCATCACTGTTCTCTATTTCATGTCTGGAAAATGTAAGTTTTCGCCACTGATGTCTCTATTTAATGTTGTGGAAGGACTAGAAACGACCATGGCCAGGGGTGGGCTTGAGGTGATCAGATGACAGGTTGGGGATAGTGTGAATCAGGGTTTGGGAGTGGGGCTACCCGCAGGGGTTAGGTTAGGGGGTGTGGGGTTTAGTTTTTTCATACCATTTCCGATGGAAATGTAGCTAGGAAAAGTTGAAAATGATGAGATAAATCCATGGAACAGACCAGAATAGTTGGGGGGAATGACTGCCCTAAGGTACAAATTTACCTATTTTATTAAGTAAATATAAGTGAGTAGGCCTTCTCTTGCAATTAATAAGTTTAAAGTCTTAGCTCTATCTGAGTTTTTTTTTTCAGCTGAAGGAGGATATGGAGAACTACCTCTACTATACAATGATGGGAAGTCCAATCAGACTGAAGCCAGGACTCACACCTCACAAGTTTGAGTGCCAAGGGAAGCGGACAGTGATGCATCCAAACCGAGAGAGCTTACATAGAAAAAGAAAAATTCAGGAAATACTCGAAAAACGGGAAAATACCCAACTAGACCATTTTTATAATGTTCAAAGTACTACCCAAAACAGGTATTGCCTTCTCTACTTAGAGCTATATATATATATATATATATATAGCCTTTTTAATTACAAGAAATCACATTGTTTACATAGTGTATATCATTTGATGTAATAGTATTCACAAGTTCAAAAGACCCTTTTTTCTTGGTCTTTTTTGTGCAAGGTATAGAAGAAGTACTTTAAACAATAGGACACATTATCTCTTCGGGATTTCGATCGCATAAGAAAATACAGGTCATAGGTTATGTTAGGATATGATAAGCTATAAGTTATAAGATTAACTTAACATACACCGGTAAGGGGGGGGGGGGTAGTAACTCAAAACTAGTGATTTCCAATAGAAATGAAGGTCAAAATCGTTCATAACACATTGCAAACCATCAGAAAAAAGCTGTCTGCATGTGTAAGTACAGGGATGACCAAAAATTTAAATTTACCCAATATACCGGTAGCCTATCTTGAATCTAAACATCCAAATACTCATGGTAGTTAAAGTAAAATTTTACCAATTAATTAATATAAATGATGATATATCCCAGTGGTTCATTAATGAATCATCAAAACCGCACTATGTTGTCATGTTTACCTAGCAACAGGCATTCTCAAAGCAAAGTCCAGACAATGTCATTACTTCTAAATTTACTCGTATCTCCATCTAGTACTGATATACTGTACGCTGTACTCTGTAAATGCACCAAACAAAAAGAAGAAAGTCTACCTGGTAAGAATACATGACAGCTGAGTTTGTGTGAACATGGGAGTTTTTATGTTCATAAGAACATAAGAATGGAGGATACAGCAGCGGGCCTATTGGCCCATACTGGGCAGTCCCATTTACACCCAACCCCTATTGCTCATATATCCATCCAACCTATGTTTGAAGCTGCTCTTAACGGCACATTTCTTCACTTTCAAAACGTCCATGACTTAGACAAAAAACAAACACCCCCTAAAACTTACCTGAACATGGTATTTGGGGTCTGAAGAGGCCATCCTTTGTACTACCTCCGACTTCAGCGGTGAGTTTGTTGGAGATCGTCGTCTGTGGGGAAGCTGGTGACGTCATTGCAAATGGTGGCCGTGTTTCTAGAGAAATAAACTTATCTCGACTATTATAGCAGGACTTTAAACCTTTATTACAAATTATACATACCATATCACTCTACGAACATGGCAGAGTGTATTTCTTGTCTTTACTCAGAACTGAAAACTCGTCCAAGCTCCCAGTACCGAAAGGCCAAATATGATTGCCGGATGGCACACTCCTAACACCACTTTTCAACATCAAAAAATGAATTATGCTAAAGGCTGCCACCCAACGAAAACATAAACAAATATACAAATTCTGAAAAAAAATAATTGCATCGCAGGTGGTGGTCTTTACGTTCTGGAGAAGTCTGCCAGCTGTACGACGAAGTTTAGCCTAGCTTGGGTCCTGGCTACAGTCAAGGTCTATAGAAGAGGTCATCCCATACCTGACCCAAAATGGGACTCAGCTTGCGCATGTTAGCGGGTAGAGAGACTCGGTCGAGGGCCCGTCTTCTCAGTTGGCTTGCAGCCCCTACTGTCACGTGTGAACACCAATGTCCTCTGCTACATAATGGCCACTAATCGTGCAGTGTTTGGGTGTAATTCCTTGTTCAAGCGAGAGCGGAATATACACTTCCACAAATTTTCTAAAGATACAGAACAAATATGCAAGATTAACCTGTGGAAGAGAAAAGACAACATCAATACTGCTAATGCTCGGATATGCAGTCTTCATTTTGAATCAACTGCCTATGAGAAAAACCTCAAATATGAGTTACTTGGGCTACCAGTACCAAACTCTGTAATAAAGCTCAAAGACGGAGCATTACCAACACTACATTTGAATCTAGTTATTCAAAGTTGTGAAGATCAAATGGCCTTTCCTTGATATTTACAGTTAACAATACTGAACAATTTGTAATAATGTTTTTGTGTTGTATTATTAAGAGAATGGTATGAAACAGTAAATTAATGTTGGAAATAAAGTAGATAAGGTTGTGGGATTTATCTCTACATGTGTGACAAAGGTGCAGAGGTTACGGTAAGAATAATAGAACGTCTGAGTGGCAGGACTTCTAGTGACTTGCTTTGCACTTTAAATCAATTCCCTACTACTTTGCTGTCACTCAGAATCGAGGATGATGATCATCCAACTATGATACAATGATATGGGTTAAAGGGATGTCACCTAGGTTGGTGAAGTTTTGAGGTGACTAGAGAGGCCGATACGGGACCTGCAGGGTCAAGCACAGATGTTGCATATGTGGGCGGGGGGCTACATCTAGTGCGGGAGGGGCGGCGGCAGCATCTTATTGGAGTTGGCGCTTGTCTGCCTTGTTATGCAGTCGGGCTAACTCGAAAGTATTGACATCTTCTTGTATGGTGGTGCTCCAAGCGTTACGGTGTGGAGTGATCGTGTCCCAGGTTAGGGGGTCGATTTGGCACTTTTTCAGGTTTGTCTTAGAGATATAAAACCACACACGTCTGGTGGGCAGTGAACAGCGTTGCCTGAGGCTGATAGATTCTGCAGTTTATTGTATAATATTTTGACAACAATTGAATATGCATATTATATATTCTTCATAGGTTTACATTAATTTTGCCCAGATGATTCCATCAATAATGGAAAAATCAAATAAATCTCTGCACCCTGGCAGTGTTGTATAATGAATTGGAAATTTTATCAGCCTCTGGCAACAATTTTTTTAAACCCTCCTCTCTCTCTATTCATCTATTCCCTACCTTGGTATTACCTTGGCAAAACACGGAGTGAAAAATACAGTACCCCACATTTCTGTCCCTCCCTTGCTCCCCCGTTCGCCTTGTGAGCAAACTAGTTGAGTGGTGTGATGCGTTGTCGCTGATAAGGCACCGTGATTGTGGTGTGAGGTGGCGTGTTCGCTGTCATTTAGTTTATGACGAACTGTCAGCAGGGTAACATAATCCTAACCCCAGTGCCAAGATAATAATCAGAATGGCAACCCTCGGCTCGACTGCAGACCCTGCTGAATCTGAAGCAGAAAGTTAATGGAGGGAGAAGTTTTTAAAAATCATACTGAAGTGATATGAAAGTAAATTATGACACTACAATACAAGCTATACTTACACATAGACAGGTACGCTTTACTTCTTCAGGAAGTCAAGAATACTAAGACTACTGAAAAGAAAAGTACTTTACAGTAAAGGAATTTAACTAGTGTAGTCAGTAGTTTAGGCTTTTCTGAGACGCCTTTCTTCCATGACGTTTCCCTTGCAAACGACTTGCATATCGGGGGGGGGGGGGTTGTCTGAGCCCTCCAGTTAGGAGGTTAGGTCGGGCCGTTTGCAAGGGAAACTTCATAGAAGAAAAGTTTCTTAGAATTGTCCAAACTATGATTGCAAACATAAAATTTCTAAGGTTCTCGTGTTGTCCGAAAGTAAAACTTTACCTTTTTTTTATCATTTCACCACTAACAGAGAACCTCCAGTGAAAAGAATACAGTACAAGGTCGGCGCAACACTGGAAACAATTCACAACCACTTACGCGCTTGACATCACTGTTCCTTTACCCTGATCCATTCAAAGTATAGTACAGTATACACACGTTCATGAGTTGGGTTTATTTTAATAACCGTTTGAAATTGTGAATTTTAGAATGGGATTACAAGCATGAGACCATGCCTAGTAATTGTGCAGTGTATGGTTGCTACTCAAGCTACAAACACAAGGGGAATATTACTTTTCATGGGTTTCCCAAGAATAAAAGTGAAAAGGAGATGGGTTCACCTTTACAGAAGGCAAGATTTCATTAATGTTAGGGCGTAATTTTGAAAAAACAAAACAAAACACAAATTTGGTTAAAATATTCCCAGTTAGAACAACTATTGTAGATCATGTCACGAGATATGAAACCACTGAGTTTAAATCCCCCACCCCACCACGTGGTATTTCATCACTCATAGGAGCTCAGTTTTCTTTGGTTACGTTTCTATAATGCTAATACTGTACAGTATATACAGTGACCCCTCGTTTAACGAACGCCTCGGTTAACGAAATTTCTGTTAACGAACTGCCTCCCATAAGATTCTTAAATTCGGTTAACGAACAAAAATCCGGTTAACGAATTTCTTACGAACCGACCTCAACATGTTTTCGCTTGCACTGGCCGGTCAACCAGCTTTAGTATTAGTCCGCCAATACATTAATCGGTTCTAGGGCTTAAATTCCTTACTATTTTAGTAAATATCAAGAAGTTTACACTATTCAATAATTTTAAAAGTTTAATATTCAATTTTTTCGTCATTTTAACAATTATTGAACATAATTGAAGGTAAAGTGACTAGTTTAATGCGCGACATCCAGCCTCTTAACACAGCAAACAGGCGTTAGTCTCTCTCTGTTTTCACTGGAGGTAACATCTTGCTTGAGACTCTCTTCAACTAAATGCTTTTTTTCTGTGTTTCCAAGCAAATTATTGGTCATTTTGAAATATATTTTACATATTGACAATATATAATACAGTGCAGTGTTGATTTAAAGAAAATAATCTTGAAATGCACCAAGAGAATAAAATTTTATGGGTGAAATGGTGCCATGGGGTGACTTCTCTTCCACCCCAATGCCTTCTCTTCTTCCTTCTCCTCCACCCCCATTCTAATTCCCATCATTATCATCATCATCATCCAGGAGCCTTCTACATACACACCTCAAAGTAAGTGAACTTTTCTACCACTTTTGTTGAATTTAGGAAATTTTCGGTGAGCTGGAACCAATTACCCAAAAACCCATTGAAACAATGGTTTCGGTTAACGAACTTTTCGGTTAACAAACGACGTTCTGGAACGGATTGAGTTCGTTAACCGAGGGGTCACTGTATATTTTTTTCCTTTAATTTGACCGATTTTTCGAAAGAATGATGTTTTGGCGAAAGAATGATGACTTGGCACCTTGGCTTGTCTGTGATGGGTGTAGTATCTTACATTATTTAATGGGAGAAGGAGAAGCCACATGCTGACCCTTACTCAGATGGTTTATTGTTGTTGTCGTACAATGTGCCTAACACATTCGTGATTACACAGGCCTAAACACATTCTAACTTTGGTAAGAAGTAGCATAATATATAATGTATATATAATCAATAAAGGCAGCATATAAACATGCACATATATAACAATGGGGATTGGGAGGAAGGCGGGAAAGTGTACCGTGTATTAGGTAGGGATGGACAAACCGAGTAACGTACTGTATTTTGAAAGAACCGAGTATTTATGTACTGATTACTCTTGAGAACCGAGTAAACCGAGTACTAATTGATTACAGCTCCTCCCCGACTTATGACCTACTCGACTTACGACCTGCCTCAGTCGTACCAAAATTGGGTCAAATTCCGTATTTTCGAGTCCCAAAGTCAGTACACAGAGAATTTTCGTTTGTAATTCACTTTGAAATGGCTGGCAAGCTTAAAAGTGAAAGTTTTGTGGTGCTGAGAAGAAAAAGAGACATCCATTTTAGATTTTCTATGTACAGTACAGTATTATTTTAGCATTTTCGACTCACGACCTGGATTTGGGTCCCTAACCCCGTCGTAAGTCGGGGAGGCGCTGCACTTGTTTGTGCCATAATTTGCTTGTTTTACATGTGTGCATCACAGACCTACATTTTGATATATCTTTTGAATTTTTGATTAGTACAGTCTCATGTTATCAAGTACTGTAGATACGAATGCCATTTGTTGGAGCTCTGAAGTAGGCTGCTGAATATTTCATACAATTTTAAAATCATGAAGTAATTGGTATAGGTGAAGTTCACGGTAGTAGGTGATAGATAGCTTTTGTGACCTATAATTCTTTGGTTTAAAGCTCACAAGATAATTATTTGGTTCAGCAATGATGAAATATATTAAATTCTTTGAGTAATCAGTGGCCTATACAGTACTACAATTATTTCTGTTTGAAAACAATACATCCTGCTTAGACTGTTTGTTCCAGATATAATAGGACTACCAAAGCTACAATAAGTTCAATAACTTGCTGTCATAATAGAATATGTGCTTCTGGTGGTGTAAGGGGATCCTTTAAATGATAAAAACTGCACAAGGAAATGGGTTTCCAAATTATGATTTCTTTATAAATGGAAAAAAATAAAAAGTAATTAGGTTCATAAACAAAGTGAAAAGCAATCAATTTTAATAACTGAGTAAACGGAGTACTGTAGTACTCAGGGGTGGATCCTGGAATATCGAGTTACCAAAGGAACCAGAATTTCTTTAAATTTGACTAATATCACGGGCATTTTGAGGCCATTGTGAGACCATGTGCACTTGATATTTAAGAGATATTCTGAGGTCAATAATACAGGTAATTACTTTTTACTATACAAAAGTGCCTGAGTACAATACTGCATAAAAGAAAAACTATTGGAATTTTCTGGTGAAAAGGGGGGGAAGGGGTCATAACCCCACTCCCCCCAGCACCGCCCTTGGTACTCGATCAAGTTCAAGAACCGAGTGAACTGAGTACTACTCGAACCGAAATGCCCATCCCTAGCATTAGGTGAGTACCAACACTTGTGGAGCGGAAATGCACCCCTGACGTCCTGCTATCCCCACACTCGTTTCCTCTATTTAGTCTGATCTGGTGTGGTTGGGTCCTGGCAGGAACATCCCCAAATGGGTCCAAATAACATAAAATAATGGGAATAATGCTTCTGAAAATAAAGAAACATTGAATGGTTACCTTGATGTTAGTTGTGTGGGGATGGTGCAAGAGACCTTATCAGTTAGTTGGTGTATCTTCCTTGCTTCACCAACAATGCTGGGAGTGTATCTTTTATAAACCAGTAATGAAACCATGTGTCTGATACCGTACACAAATTATTAGTACTGTACCGAGTTTATTAAATCATCCCGTTCTTACAGAGAAACCGGCGTCTATCACTCGGAAGATACGAGCCGATAAAAGAAATAATAAAAGACTTGTACGAGAGATAGTCAGAGAATGTGGCCCAGCGATACAGGAGAATCCTGACCAACAAAAGGAATCACTTTTGTACATAAGGTATCATTTGATATTGAATTAATTTTGTTATTTACGTGTATTTCTTCTACTGTATTTCATATTGTAGTTTAGTAATACTGTACAGTAAATGCATTTTAGATGTCCATTTGATATCATCACTTATATAGTAAAATATACATAGGTTTTCCTCCCTTAAGCAGAATGGTTTCATCTGAAGACAACAAAATATTCCATATATGATATTTACTGTACTGGTATACAGCATTGCTTTCACTCTGGAGTATAATTCAAAATACAGTTTACTCTTATGAAATATGACATTATATATAATGGAGACAAAATATATGATGCTGCTCTACCATAGTCTCAGTTACCAGCTTACTCATCAAAAAACATAATGGACAGTGTACTGTATAAGTGGAGTCTAGCTGCCTTAGTTTGGGCTTTGTGACTTCAGTATGCAGGTGGGCAGGCCTGGGAATTTGGAGTCCCCTTTTGCAGACGAAAGACGTAAAAAGTATAAAAGCAATTTACATAAAGCTTATTGCTCGTGTATATTTTGTGAGGCAAGAAAGCATTGTGTTCTATGGTTTAATGTAGTACAGTGGGTAGTTAGGGTGCACAATTGGTCGTAACTATTACCAATCTAATATACTATAGGACTAGGCGTGTGTGTGTGTGTGTTTGTTCTGGGCAGCCGAAACGGCACAATCGTTTTTCATCAAGCTTGGTGGAAAAATCGCAAAAAAATCGTAGAGTGGAACAAACCTGGTCCTATGTCGATGGTTTCTTTAGAAAAGCATTAGTTAACAATTTTATTTTACGATGGAAAAGCATTTTAAGTCTCTACGGACCTTTTGCCCTCTCATTAAATATGCCTGGCGTTCAAGCCCTACAAGAGACGCGAATGTGCAGCGATCCTGTTATTGTTACTAGGCGTTTGCAGTACAGTACTCCTCTTTATATAGGCGGGGTTGCGTTCTGTAGGCGGCGTCGATACCGTGATGGTTACGTAATTTTTCTAACTATTATTAGCATATGTTGAATAAATGTACCTTTAAGCATTAATGCGTTTCCTTTACACATAACCTTAAATAATAGTGTATAAATAATAATATAATAAGTGGACAAAAATACTAGCAAACTTACGATTTCATTTATTGAAGTGAACATCGGTCCTTACAGTAAACAATACAGTGTACAGTATATACAAGTGTGATGATTGAGGCTTATTAAAAGCCTGACCAGTCAGATGAGTATGATGAGTCAAGGTCTGCATCTTCTTGAGGGGTGTGGGCAGGTACTGCGTCTTGTTGTTGTGAGGTGCCGGCAGCTTCTACGTCTTGTTGTTGTGAGGTGTCGGCAGCTTCTGCCTCCTGTTGCAGGATGCCGGCAGGTTCGGCGATGGCAGGCACTCGGCGACTGAAGAAGTTGGTGATGGTGGTCTGTGCTTTCTTGCTTCTCATTTCCCTCTGCAGTTCTATATATGGCAACATAACATTTTCAATAGCTCTCTTTGCTTTAAGGGACCTATCAAGGGAGGGATCAATGTCATAAAGACGAGCAGAGAGGGCCTTACTCATTCTTATTACTTCACCAAGATTATCTAAAGTTAAGTTCTTATTTTCATCATCACTCACTTCATCTTCTGTTTCATCCTGCAGCTCCACTAATTGTTCTAGTTCATCACTTGTAAATGGATCCCCAACATTTCCCAATAACTCTTCTTGCACCTCTGCCGCTGTTAAGTCAGAGAACCCTTCGCCTCCAACTTCATTTGCCATAGTTATTATGTTGCGTAACTGAGGCTCGGCTGTTGGGAACCCTGTGAATGTTGGGACAATTTCAGGCCACAATTTTTTCCAACATGATCGGACACAGTTCTGCGACAGTTCATTGTGGCTTTCAGCGATGAAGTTTATGCACTGTGCAATATCAAATTTCTTCCACATTTCTCTGGGTGTCACATCAGCATCCTTATCAAGGCACTCACGAATCATGCTGAAAGTCTTCTCTGCATATTTAGCCTTAAACATGACAATGACTCCCTGGTCCATTGGCTGGATGATGGAGGTGGTGTTTTTTGGCAGGAAAACCACCTCAATGTTGGGGTGATATAATACCACTTTGAACTCCATGCCAAGTTCATCCAGATAATCTTTCACCTCTCTAGCAAAGCAGTTTTTCAGCCAATCCACGCACAAATCAGATGTCATCCACGCTTTCTTGTTGTTCCTGTAGAAAACTGGTAGCAAGTTCATGTTTTTATTTTTGAGAGCCCGAGGTCGTGCGGCAGTGTATAACAACATGGGCTTAATCATATGCCCTGCCGCATTCCCACATAGCATCACTGTCACTCGGTCCTTCGCAACTTTAAATCCAGGGGCACTTTTTTCCTCTTTAGAGATGTAGGTTCGGCGTGGCATCTTCTTCCACCATAGGCCTGACTCATCAGCATTAAAAACTTGTTCTGGCCTATAACCCTTTTGTTCTATGTGGTTAGCAAACTCTGCAGGGTATGCTTCCCCTGCCACAGTGTCTGCTGATGCTGCTTCGCCAGTCACTTTTATATTATGCAGCCCATAACGATGTCTGAATTTCTCGAACCATCCTTTGCTAGCTGCAAATTTTTTCAAATTGTCACCATCACCCTGATTATCACCATCACCCTGATTATCACCATCACCCTGATCATCACCATCACCATTACACCATGATCATCACCTTTGATCATCACCTTTAGAAAACTTATCATAAAGTTCCTTAGCTTTCTGCCTAATAAATTTCGAGTCAAGTGGTATGCGGCGGCGGTTTAGGTCCTCTATCCAAATGTTCAGTGCTTTTTCCATTTTAATGAGGGCATCATCACGCACATGGCTTGTCACTTTTGATGTCACTGGTGCACTTGAAGCTAAAGCGTGCTTCAGATCCTTTGCACGTCGTTTAATTCCATGCACACTGGATTCGTTGAGCCCAAAGTGGCGGCCAACAGCTGTGTAGCTCATACCGCTGTCGAGTTGTTTCAGCACTTCATTCTTCTCATTCAGCGTCAGCACTCGTCTTGCCCTCTTAGGTGTAGATCCAGAGGGAGCAGCAGGTCGTTTGGGAGGCATGGTGATATAAGTTGATGTGATGAACCACCAGCAAAAGTTGAAAATCAAAGACTGTTGCCCACGCGGCTTGGCTGATGTCTGTGTTCAGGGAAGGCGGGCCGCGGGTAGACGCTAGTCACGCCACTAGTGCCGCCTAGCGGCGAAAGTACAAACAAGGCCCGCAGAGTTCAAATAAAGCCAAAATAAAAATCCGTCTAAATAATCCGTCGATAATCGAAACCGTCGATAAAAAATCCGTCGATAAAGAGGGAGTACTGTACAGCCATCTCTTGATTTACATGGTACAGTAGTTACGTTCTTGAGAGTGGCCTTGTAAATCAAACTTAATTATCCCATAAGAAATAGAGGAAATGGCAAGGATTAGGGGAAAGGCTCCTTAAAAACAGCAATTTGTTTATTTACAGTAATTCCTTCAATACGTTTTATTTACAGTAATATAATAACAAATAATACAATAGGTAATAATAATAATAAATAAAATAACAATTCAATAATAGAAGCAAACCTAATAATACAGTCTTAAGAAAATAGATATTAAATGAAAATTTGTGCTAAAACTTACGTTGAATGATGGGTGGGATGGCTTGCGGGAACTGGTGGTGGTGGAGGGTTACTGGGGGAGGGAGTCACCTGAATCAGATGACAGAGTAGGTGATGGGGGAGGAGAAATGGGAGCTTTTGAGATGCCAGTTGTTGATGACTGAGGTTCAGGTGATGTTACTTTTTCCTTTTTCGTAAAGTAGGAAAGCAATGAGGCACTGAACTACACTGCCTGGCACAGTGGTGCTCTTTTCAAAGCTGTGCTCTTTAAAAAAAAATATATATATATTTTAAAAATAGATATTAATGTATTACTACAGGTGTTATTTTAAAAATTTGCAAATTAAATCTGTGCAAATCGAGAGGTGATTACTGTACTGTAATGTACTGTATCTTATTCTTACAAGTGTGATTGCAAATTACTAAGAGGTATCATAGAATTAACAACTCTACTGCAAATCTGTGAAGTCAAGTGTGAATAAATCAAGTCATTTTGGGTCAAAAGGGTCTGACAAATGAATGTTCTTCCTCGTATTGTCTTGATAAATAATTTTTCTGTATTAATCTGTCTTTATTAATTTTTAGGTAAAATATACGTTACTACATGTCTTTTCCTGGGTGGTGCCTCCGTCGATGAGTCAGCTGATGAGTCTTAAACAATAAGCACCCATTCTCGTGCACATCACATTGTTATACTGTATATCAGTATTTATATTATGCCAATCAGTATAGTTTTTAGAAAGTTCTGTAGAGAAACTGAAGGTAAATTCGAGAACTGTTCTAGTGATTTTCTAAATCTGACTCGCCTTAAAGATTTTCCACTCGCATTCAGGTGAGTATGATTCAGCCCTGGCTGATACTGTATATGTATGAAGACAGGACTCAGACTGAGTCACGTGCCACGTGTACCACCCACACACAAATGTATGTTCAATTGCACGTACGAATGCACAAAACGTCCAGACTGATGCAGGATTTTCCTGATTTTTAAATATATTTCTGGTGAGTAGAGGGGCAATCCAGAACACCAGATTAATGTAAAGATAAGCGGTTGCTTATCTGTCCCCTCCTCCCTAAGGTAAACCAGTCATCCACACAGGTTAGCAAATTTAAGCTGTTCATCCCTCTTCCAGGTTCTCCACCTACCACATGCTGTTGCTTCATCTCTGGGTTGTTAAACTCTCAATTTAGTTGTCCATGCAATAATAGCTGTGACTTGCCTATGTCCAGTTCTGCTTTTTGGTTGTGAAAATTATACTGTACAATAGAGTCTGGATAATTCATGGGTTAGGTACCAGAAGACATCGTGAATTATCAAATGGCAAATTACATTTAATTTAATTAAAATGGAAATAGCAAGTTCCAGAGGCCAAACTACTTTAATAAACACAAAGCAGGTGCTCCTCTACTTAAGAACATTCAACTTACAAACTTTCAGAGATACAAACATCATCATTGAGGGGGGTTACCTGCCAAAACAGGTGTTTAATGTGGATGAGACTGGATTATTTTGAAGAAAATTCCAGACAGAACAAATATTACCTAAGAGGAGAAGAGTGAACCAGGTTTTAAGGCTGTATTAAAGGGTATAGCTGTACTAAATATCCATAATCTTTTCATTTTTTACGATATGTTTGGTATCTACAAGAGTAAAGTTGGATTTACAAACAAGCCTCAGGAATGTAACTCGTTCATAAGTAGAGGAGCACTTGTATCATAAATAATGCATCAGAAAATACAGACACTCAGATATTAATGAAAAAGTAGTTGTACATTACATTAACAGCTACTTACCTTCCACCATTACAGTACACCAATAGTGAGATGGGCAGCGCTACACTGGATGAGTGGGAGTGGGGAGGTGGTGGGCACCTGTGGTTGGCGGCAGTGTGTGAGAGGTGAAATTCTCGTACCGATGTAAATAGAAAATATAATTATGTTATGCTGAGCTTAATTTTCTCAAACTTAAAAGCAAATTTTTGTTTGTTCACCAGATTTAACATGGCAACACATTAATTCACTTGACAACACTTGGCTATTAAAATTCAGACACTTATTTACGTATCACAAGTTAAAAACTCACCAGCAGCAGCTGTGTAGTAACTTTGCAGCACCTCACACATCATCATCTGATGAGCTTCAATCCATCGAATTGTGGAGAAATGGATACCTCACTGGACTCGGCAGCACCAGCTGGTCCAGCTCACCTGGAGCTACCTACTTCGACATCTTCGTGCAGTGGAAAAAGAGACTAGCAGGTGCTGTTGATGGGATGACTGTGTGTAGGAGGCTGAGATATGGTTGCCAACTCTGATTTTGCAGCCACTGTACTAAATCCTTTTTTTTAAATTACTTTTGTTTTACAAATTCATAGAAATGAACATAATAAAGACAAAATTAATGATGGTTTAACTGGCATGTAATAAATCTATTGGCACACTCACTGGGAGTTTAGTCATACAGCACTGCCAAGGTATCGCCTTCCCCTCTGATGTACGATCAAACAGTTCAGCAGAAAATTTATCAACTTTTTGTCGTGATACTGTACTGTATCCAGGTCCTTTTAGCATATCATCATTACCACACCATATTTTTCATAACTAAACACGTTTTTCATTATCAAATTTCCTTGATTTTGGTACAGTACTGTTATATTGTGAGGAAAAATACCAAATGGAAACCCTGCAGCTGAGCTCTAGTCTGGAGTGGGAACTTGTGCACCCAAGAATTTGAATATCGCGACTCCACTGTATGTCTTTCACTTTTATCTGTTCCCTTGTTCAATAAGCTGTCTTTTTGTCCCTGCATTAAAAAGTAGCACTCTAATATACAACAACTTTAACATATCCAACAATCTATATATCGACAAAGAGACACAACACTCATTCATATTTATCCTTTCCTCGCAAAAATGTCTCATGTTTTGGAAGGCTTGATGGGTCACCGAGTAACAACTAATATAGTACTACTTCAGTGTACAGCAATTTTATGCCTTCATAAAACTGCCACATTTCAAGTACGGTAGTTTATTATACCTCATGTCAGTGTGGTGTCTGAGTTGTTGATGGAACAGCAAACCTCTGAGTGGCCAGAAGCATCTGGGAATCCCAATGAATCAGCACGGGGATAGAGTGGCTCTACGAGAAAGAATAGTTGACATGAGAGTGTGGTCGATCTATTTGAAACATTGCAACAAAACTTGGAATTTCTACAGCAACGGTAAGCTTGTGGTTGCGCAGATGGGAAGAAAGTGGAAGTTTATCTGACCGCCCTAAAGGAAGACCACTCCTTAAGACCACCCCATAACAAGATCGCCAAACATAGTAGAACGTCGATTTAAAGCAATTCAATTTAAAATTATTGATTTAAAGTGACACCCACAATAAAGGACAATGTATTAATTTAAAGCGAATCTTTCCTATTTTATGCGAGTCAATCTGACACATCATATGGAAATACACACTATTTTAAGTTTCGCACCTAATGTTTCCCACCAGATGCTTCTTTGGGCACGCCACAAGGCTGGCCGCCACCCTCCCACACCCTTATGCATCTTCAGTTCTCGCGCTGATGCTCTAGTGAACAGACATATTGTCAGTGGTGGGCACAGCTAAACGAAAAGTTAGCTTCGCTAACCACTAACTAAAAAGTTAACTTAGCTAACGCTAAACAGCTAAAAAAATTTGCGGAAGCTAATGCTAGCTGCTAACTTTTATTATATGAATTTAGCTTCGTTTTTTGAGGGGGGGTGGGGCCTCTAAAACCCTTAAAAACAGACCTAGAGAGCTGAAATTTTCATATGTTGTCTTGTAGCTTAGACATAGAGCTTTCCAAAAAGGTATAGCATGCCAAGATCAGATGATGATCAAGGTGTACACAAATAATTAAATGAACAAATGAAATTAAACATTAGTTTACATTCAAGTTTCAACAGTGAGTTCTGCTATAACGCGTGTTTTGATAACGCGAATTTGCTCTAACGCGATTTATGAATGGAGGAACGATATTTGTATAACGCGAACGTTTGTTTGCTGTAACGTGATTTTTGCTTACTATTTCTCCACTTTTGTGGTATTAACTGTGAATATGGTAAAGAAGAATATCTCCAAGAAGCGTTCTGGTGATCGAATTCCCGGTGATGATCGTAAAAGAAAGGATATAACTCTTGAAGAGAAGCTTGATGTTATCAACCTCAAAACCACCCTTCTCCCCCATCAAGTTATATTCATATTTTTTCAAGGTAAAGTGTTACATTTACTGTATGATTTCATTATTAGATATGAATGTAACATTTATTTAGACTGTGCTATCCTTTGTGTTAGGCTAACTACTAATTTTTTTTCGATTTCGAGTAGTAATCTGCACCTAACCCTATTTTCTCCATAAGCCCCTGTTATTTCTATTACGCGATTTTCTATAACACGATATTTTACAAGAACACAATTATCGCGTTATAGCAGAACTGACTGCACACTTTATAATCTTAATTTACTGTACGAAAAGACAGTACAGTACTCAACTTTAGTTAGGCAATTCATCCTCTGAATATGCAGAGCCCAACTCGACCAGCTCATCATCCACATCATTGCCCAAATTGGCGCCCTATACTTGAAGCCCAAATTTCCTCACTGCAGTGTTTCCAGCACTTTGATTTTCTGCTCCAGTGTAATTGCTTGCCTTGATTTCTTGGTCTTTGGGGTAGTTAATGATGTAGTAGCTGGCCTCTTGGACATAGTGGCGATGGTTGATGCACGTGGTAGAAGATAATGTCACACAATATGCAGTGGTGAGCACGGTCCCGCTAACCGCTAATTAGCGAAGCTAACTTTCTCGTTAGCGGATTAGCGTTTTCGCTAACTTTGGAACCATTAGCGGACCAATTAGCTTCCGCTAAATTTAGTTACGCTAACTTTAAGTCCACTAACAAAATTTTTACATGTTCGTTCCTGTCTGTTGTAAGCATGTGACTCCGTGACGCGTGTCTCCAACAGCTAGTCAGGCACGCTTGGTTGACTGCGTGTTAGTACGTGTAAACGTGACAAGATATGATCTGTCGACGCCGCGCTGCAGCAGCTGAGCAGCATTGTGTAATTCCGCAGTTCTGAGTTCAGTTCACTTATGACGTTGTCACGTTACAGACAGTCTAAGCAGTCTTACAGTGTCAGTGACAGCAGCGTACGTTATCGCTTATTGTTATGGAAGGTGAAGACGTTTTTGTTCCGCCTGACGATGCTGGGCCAGGTGGGCCTGTTGACCGTGTTGAGGAGCCTGCAGTGGCTGTGAGTGAGACCGCTCAGGCTGAGGGCCAGGCCCAGGAGTCTCAGAGCCCGTGGCCCCACCTGGATGACTACTTTGTCCTTAAGTCAAGGGATAAGAGGAACGCCAACATCTTGTACTTCCAGTGCGTCATATGCCAGCCCAAGGAGACTACCATCAAGGGACAGGCGACAAGCCTCTACAACTTGAAGTCGCATGTCAAGAGGAAACACCCAGCGCACGCCATCCAGTTTGAGGAGAGGATCAAGGCTGGCTCTTCCCGTGGGAAACACAGGCAGTCTTCTGGTAGCGGTGCCAGTAGCAGAAGCAGCAGTCAGTCGTTGCAGCCACCTGCAAAGAAACCACGCCAGCCCACCATTGACGAGGCGTTTGGCCAATCAGCTGCTGGCACTGGCGTCCGTCAGTCTGTGGTGGACAAAAGGATTGTGGACCTGTTCGTCTGCAACATGCTACCGCTGCATGTAGTGGAGTCCCCAACCTTTGTCAGCCTGATCAAGACGCTGAACCCCAGCAAGACGTCGATGTCCCGCCGCACCCTGGGCAGGAGGATCTTGGCCAGCCATAAACAGCTGGAGGAGTATCTTAGAAGGTATTTATAAATTATACAAGTTTATTAAATTATTATTATGGCGTATTTCATATTTTTTTCATGTTTTCATACTTTTCGTGGGAGGTATTGCAAGTTATGACTCGTTTAGAAGTACAGTAGAAGAGTTTGTTGTGGCAGTTTGTATTGTTATATAAGTTTATAACTTCCCTTGAAATTGATTCTTTGTGTATTTTCATACAATTTGTTTATTTTAAATATTTAAACAATGCTAAAGTTGCAATGATTATTATTGTAGAACTAATTTTTTTTACTGTGATTCAGAGATTCTGTGTTGCTTTTTTTTTTTTTGTGTTACGAGGCTAAAATTATACAAGTTTATTGCATTATTATATGGCATCACTCAGTCCCAGGAGAGCAGGAGCCACAGGTCACTGAAGTCCAAGGCACAGAACTTGGTGAAGACCTGGCTGGAGGCCGGCTCGAAGGAGGTCCTGACTGACGTCGCCTTCTTGGGTGAGCATGTCTTGATCGACCTGTTCAACAAGTATAGCACCGCCATCCCATCCAGTGCTGCACTTGAGCGCCTATTCTCTATAGGCAAAGATATCTTGAGGGCCAAGAGAGCCACCCTGTCAGATGGCAACTTTGAGAGGCTGATGTTTATGAAGAGCAACCAGCATCACGTCGAGGCGATGGAGAAGGCCCAGCCACTGCAGCCGGAGTGAATGGAATTTTTCGATTATTAAAGTTTAATACTTTTTTTTTTTACAGTAAATAAAGACTGTCAGTGTATGTTGAAAGAATCATAGAATGTAATTGTAAACTAATGTATAATTTAATTTCTCATTTATTTGTTAATTTAATTAGGATATTTTTGTGTCAATATATTTGGTCATGCTAAGTACTGCATAAGTTCATAACCAGGATGTCATCCAAGGTGTGCGCCAAACAAAATTTTCTAAAAACTTACTTTTCATTAAATTTTAGAGTTTTCTGTTTATTTACATGACTAAGACCAACAATAAGTTATATAAAAATGCACTGGTATAATGTGTATGTGGTTGGTATTGCATATTTACATGAATAATGAACAAGGCCGATAGGTTGTATGAGAATGCAAATTAATTATTTGTGAAATTGTGTACAGTGTACACCTTGATAAGTTGATCATCATCTGATCGTCGCATGATGCTGTTTGCTACCTATGCTATACAGTATAGTGGTCCCTCGGTTAACGAACACAATTCGTTCCAAAAGGTTGTTCGTTAACCGAAACCATTGTTTCAATGGGTTTTTGGTTAATTGGTTCCAGCTCACCAAAAATTACTTAAAGTCAATAAAAAAATGCAGTAAAGTACACTTACTTTGAGGTGTGTATGTAAAAGGCTCCTGGATGATGATGCTGATGTGAATTTGAAGTGGGAGGTGGAGGAGGAGAAGGGAGAAGAGAAGGAAATGGGGGTGGAGAAGGGAAAAGAGAAGGCATTGGGGTGGAAGAGAAGTCACCCCATGTCGCCATTTCACCCATAAAATTTTAGTTCACTTGGTGTAATTCAAGTTTATTTTCTTTAAATCAACACTGCACTGCATTATATATTGTCAATATGTAAAATAAACTTCAGAATGACCAATAATTTGACTGGAAACAGAAAAAAAGTGTTTATGTTGAAGAGTCTCAAACAAGATGTTCCTTCCTCTGAACCGATAAACAAACTGACGCCAAGCTTGGTGTGTTGACAGGCTGTTTGGTACGCAAAAAACTAGTTTCCTGTACTTCAATTATGTTCAATAATTGTTAAAATGACTAAAAATTTTAATATAAAACTTTTAAAATGATTGAATAGCACAACCTTCTTGATATTTACTAAAATGGTAATGAATTTAAGCCCTAGAACCGATTACTGTCGGACTAATACTACAGCTGGTGAGCAGCCAAATGCAAGCGAAAACATGTTGGGGAAAAATTTGTAAGGAATTAATTAACCGAAATATTTTCGTTAACCGAAGTGAAGAATCTTATGGAAGGTAATTCGTTAACCGAGGGATCACTGTCCTATAGTTTTTGGATTCGTTTAATACTTTCTGTCTTTTCGTACAGTAAATAAAGATTATAAAGTGTATGTTGAAACTTGAATGCAAACTAATGTTTAATTTCATTTGTTCATTTAATTATTTGTGTACACCTTGATCATCATCTGATCTTGGCATGCTATACCTTTTTGGAAAGCTCTATGTCTAAACTACAAGACAACATATGAAAATTTCAGCTCTCTAGGTCTGTTTTTAAGGGTTTTAGAGGCCCCCCCACCCCCCCCCCTCAAAAAAAAAGAAGTTAAATTCATATAATAAAAGTTTGCGGTTAGCGTTAGCTTCTGCTAATTTTTTAGCTGTTTAGCGTTAGCGAAGTTAACTTTTTAATTTGCAGATTAGCGGTTAGCGAAGCTAACTTTTCATTTAGCTGTGCCCACCACTGGCCATATGGCAACAGGGTCTACCATTAGACAATACATTATGCTTCCAATAACTTCCCAAGCGGTAGTACCTCCCTGTTTGGTAGCTGCTTACTATCTACTATTGTGGTATAAGGAAAAATAATATAGTGTAACACAAAAACTCGTGGAATAATTAAAGGGCCTAGCGTCACACCTTCCTCTCGCTCTAATGGCCAAGGTGACACTGGCTTCATGCTGTGCTGCCACGCACACGATGACCAAGGCCGTCACGGGGAAAGTGAGACGGCCCACTCAAAGAAAATGTCGTCTGTCAAATGGTGTCCAGTTCAGTCAGTTTTACTTAATAATTTTTTAGTTGTTTGAAAATATAGCCCATTGGACGCCACGATGGCATCGCGAGGCTGAGCGTAAGTATTTTCACCCTTTATGTTCAACGCCACAGTGGCATCTTGCGAGGCTGAGAGGGTTAATTAGTTACACCTGGTTGCATAAGGTATAAGACAAAGTAGTTCATTGGTTAGTACTGTACCCCCATTATTTGCAAGAATTTTAAGTTAATTGGATAATTTTACATAATTGTATAAGTCATTGATTTGCTACTGTTTCTAAATATGCTGTGGACAGATTAGTTGTGTAATGCTAAAACACCTAGGTGGTTGTTCATCTGCCCCCCCCCCCCTCCCCGTCCCTCTCCCCGAGCACAACACCACAAACAGCCCAGCAAATTTTAAAATTTCATCCCTTTACCAAGTTCTCTGTCTACCTCCTCCTGTCTCTCCATCTCTGGGTTGTAACTCTGTTACTTTGATACCATCTCTTATCTGTTCCATGAAGATGTGACCCACCTAGGTCCATTTCTGTTTTTTAATTGTAATGAAGATATCTTGTATTTTCGTTTGTTCCCTTATATCCAGTGAGCTCTCTTTTTATCCCTCCATTAAATAGTGGTAGTCATTAGAGGCTCTGCCAATATAGAGCACATGGCTGCGATTCACATAGTAACAGTGTTGTCTGTTTTAGGACATAGCCATTAAACAACACCCTCACACATAAAGCTACTCAGTGAGCATTATCACCACAACATGAGAGACAGCTGGGTTATCTCTTCTCCACAACTGTGTGAATGGTACAGTACTGTGGATATATTTTGTGGGATATCAGTAAGCTATCTATACCTGTACTGCAATACCCCTGTATATGAACAAATTAACTTAATAATATTCCCCAAAAGTTTGGTGTTATGAGTTACAATTTATATATTACCATGTTTTCCTGTTCATCTGTATCTTTCCAAATACAGTATGTACAGTACAGCATTTATTGTGGCATTGATAGCATTATTTTCACATAACCAATATATCTATAATATTGTATTACTGCAGTATCTATTATGAAATATTGTTAGAGGGAACAAATCATGCAGGAGATATCTAAGTGATTAAGCAGATAAGAGGTATAAATATGTTTGTTCAGTATTTTTGAGCTTCATGATTATAGATACAGTATGGTACCAGTAGGATGCTGTGTGGCTGATCTAAGGGTGTACACCAGTCTTTACCTCAACATTTGATAAAGGCCGTCTAACACCAGAAGCTACGTGAGCCAGCTATATCATCCTCATGTTACTGGCACAGTGTGAAAATCATGTATTGTATAAAATGCCTAGCCATTCTATACAATGCCTAGAAACTTTTAGGCAAAGTAAGAAATAAGCTTCTTTTAATTTGATCTTTTATACTTTACCTAGGGATTTTATTCAATACCTTAGCAGCAAAGCATTAAAAGGACAAATATTAATATATTAGGTTAGGTTACAGGAATAAATTTGTATAAACAGGCCTTTTTCACACATTGTTAATTTTGCCATTAAACAACAATGCATATTAACATTTTGCCTTTTAATGCTTTGCCTAGGCATTGTATAGAATGGCTAGGCATTTCATACAATGCATGATTTTCACACTGTGCCGGTGACATTCATGCCAAAGTACACACGTGTCTTAAGCTTTGCTCTCTGTTACGTTCCACCAGTCAAGATGGCCAGTTGTGCTCCGGGGTGTGATGATGATTCCGATGAGGAAATTCTACTACTGACACTGGGACTAACCAAGAAAAAAAGGAAATGGGTCGACAAAACAGATGTGAAAATAAACAAAATTGAAGAGTACTATCATCTAGTACAGGAGCTCTCCCTTGATGGGGACAAATTCAAGCACTATTTTAGAGTATCTCGCGCTCGATTCAAAGACGTCTTGTTATTAGTTGAAAATGATATTAAGAAGCGGGATACACACTACAGGAAATGTATATTACCCCAGGGAAGGCTGGCCATTTGTCTGCGGTAAGTAAAAACCCAGCATACTGTGCACTGGTATGACAACCATTAATTGTTTGTTTGTTTCATTATGGAAATAAATTTTAACCTTTTGCAAGTCAACATTTAACTACTGTAGGTCAAATCTTGGTGCATATTAAATGGGTATAAATTTTCTTCCTGAATCATTCACTAAATCATATACAGTACTGTACAGTACAGTTCTGTATGTACCCCGATGTACACTGATGTGACAATATTATTTAACGTACATATGTATAACGTGCATTGCTTTATTTCTTCATTGTGGATATCATGCATCACATTTTGAGAAACTTTGGATCCCTGCGCACTCCAAATAATGAAAGATTCCGAGTCGTTATGTGCAGCTGCAGCAGAAAAGGTGGAAGGTGCAAAAACATGCCTTGACATTTCATGCTCATGTTGTTGTTCTGCTCTTGCAATAGCAGTCCAGAGCTTCTCTTGATTTGGTTTTGAAGCTTACGAGACAGCTCCCTAGCAGAGTGACATGCACTCATAAAAAAATAATCCACATCGTCCTGTTTGTTAGACATTGCCTCTTTTTTCTTTCTTTTTTTTCCCATGCAAATACATAATGACTTTATTGATATGACTCGTGGTGGTAGACTTCCTCTTTTAATGACGCCAGGCATCTTCATCTTTTGAAGTGGAGTGGATACAGAACCTGTCATCTCTTCCTGCAAGTCACATGCAGTTGTTGCAGTATTGTACTTCATTATTGTCATCAACTACATCTTTGTTGATATCCTCGATGTTCGTGCTGAAGGATTCTTTAGTTTAAGACTACTTATGAAAGCTTCCAAATACAATACAACATATCCGTGTTAAATTTGCAATAAAACACTGGCAAAAAATATATACATACATATTGCAACCTCGGGACCTGACCGGTGCCGGACCATGGAAATTCACCCTTTTCCTGGATAGAAGTGACTTGTGCTTTTGCTTGGAAGCACTAGCACCACTTTCTCTGCATCATGGTCTCTTTGAAGACATATTGAAGGGTGAAATGTCGTATAGTAGCTTCTCAAACTTTGCGAGTTTTTAATTCTTAACGTATTTTATTGGAACAAAAAAAAAATTGACAGCGGAAACTTGAATTTCGACGGGTTTGAACGGCCCGTCAACGTGCAGACGACGTGCATAATCGTGTAAACAGCGTCATTTCTCTTATGTACAAAAGATTCATTATTGTTTATTACTGAATGTCTTTTTTATTGAATTAATGTTTATGTGTGCAAAATGAGCAATACAATTCATTAATAATACATAGAATATTAAAACACAGGAGGAATTGACAGCATTGTTTTCGTTGATTACAAAACCAGTGACTGACTGGTTCTACATATAAAACTGAAGAAAATAAGACCTTGGTTGTAGCTGTAGTAAAATTAATATGGTTGTTTTAAGTAATGTTATTTAATGTTAATAAATGGAACAATAGAAGTAGCTAACGATAAAGGTAAAGAAAAAAGAAAGAACGTGTATGTAAGTGCACACGTGAAAACATATCGTCATTACTTTACATAAGAATATGAAAGCAACACTTATTTACTGTTCATATATATTTTAATTAATGTTTCTGAATTTGTTTTTATTGAATTAATGTTTGTGTGTGCAAAATTAACAATACAATTTATTAATATTCCGTGGAATATTAAAACACACGAGGAGACGA
This sequence comes from Homarus americanus, assembly GCF_018991925.1. Lineage (NCBI taxonomy): Eukaryota > Metazoa > Arthropoda > Malacostraca > Decapoda > Nephropidae > Homarus > Homarus americanus. Next base: position 3,467,943 of record NW_024740202.1, on the reverse strand, counting down.
GACGGCTGCCGGCATTGTTTATGTTAAAGCTTACAAAACCAGTGACTGATTGGTTCTACATATAAAACTGAAGAAAATAAGACCCTGATTGTAGCTGTAGTAAAATTAATGTAAAAAAATTAATATGGTTGTTTGAAGTACCTGTAATGTTATTTAATGTTAATAAATGGAACAATACAAGTAGCTAACCATTAATGGTAAAAAAAAAGTGAGACTGCGTGTATGTAAGTGTGCACATGTGAAAACATATCGTCATTACTCTACATAAGAATATGAAAGCAACACTTATTTACTGCTCATATATATTGAAGGGTTAAATGTTGTACTCTGTATAGACAAGCAGAGAGAGAGAGAGAGCAGCCGAACTGCCGGATGTAAACAAACCTTAATTTCCCGTGGCTTTGTTGTTGTTTTTTTTTACGGGGATTAGCCCACCCGGGCTTAGGTCACTGACCCACATTGGGGCCTGAGGGGCAAAAATTTAATACTCCTGTAATAATAATAATAATAATAATAATAATTCAGATAAAAAAAAAAAGCTCCCCATCTACCTATTGGACAAACTAAAAATCGTTCCGGACCACAGAATGCCGGACTAGAGAGGTACAACCTGTACTGTACCCTGTATTTACAGATGTCAATCTATTACTTATATACAGTACAGTATTATATATTGTTTTATACCCATGAAATTTTTATTTCCTTAGATTTTATTGAGTACATAGAAAAAAAAGCCACTTATTCTCTTGAACTCATTGATGCAATTAAAACTACATTTGCTTCTCATAACACCAAGGCTTCCAGTTCTTTGCTGCCTGACCACTTGTGGTCTTTCTTCGAGCTTGTGCTTGTCGAAAGCAATCCGTGAGTTTCTTTCAGTCTTGCTTGATGCACTTGACTGAAGAAAGATAAAATCATCCTTAAGTGACTTTCCATCAACTAACTGTATTAATTAATCTACCGATAACTGGGCTTAAAGGGAGCAACAAGTAGCTAATAAGCCTGAAAAAAAAAGTATTCCCCTGTAAAAAGGAACAACTGTACTTGGGTTACAATAAACAAATGTCAGGTTAAAATCCACAAGTACTGGGCATAATGAAAAACAACTATACGTACTAAGATATGTTGTAGGCTAGGCTGTAAAAAATAAATACTACTGCACTAGGATGCTTCTTTATTTATTTGTTGCAGGTATAGTATCTCGCAACAGGTGACACATTCTGTACTATTGGCTTGAGTTACCAACCGGGAGGTATAATCGTTCCACAAATTGTATGTGAAGTTTGTAATGCTGTATGGAACAATTTGCAGCCTCTAAATGCTTGAGCCCAATATGGACACATGGAGAAGTATTGTTTTCAAATTGAGATAGAATTTTCCCCATTGCATTGGTAGGGACGGATCCAGGAACATCAAATGGGAGGGTGGGTCAAGAAGTTGTGGGTGGGGGAACATGACAAGCACAGTAATTAACTTCGTAAGGGGGAACTTGACATCCTTCATCTCGGTGGTGCTTCATAGAAATACGGAATTTTCTCATAAACACGTGAACTTTGGTGGTTTTGATTATTAATCCTATAATTACTTATCTAGAGTTGAACTGTTGAAAATTTTCGCTCTAGGTATGGGGGGGGGGGGCGCCGTTGATACGGTTAACCAAAGGGGACGCAGTGCCAAAAAGGTTAGGAACCACTGTTTTAATAATTAAGATCTTCAGTATATCACCTATATATTATAAAGTAATTAAATACAGTAGGATGAAATATAAAAACCATTTAAAAAAGTGACAATATAATTTATGACATTGTTTTATTTACATTAGAAAGTATTTCTACCACAGGAGATGAGTTGTCTAATTGGGATGTAATGTGCTATAAGATGAACTGACGTTAAAATGGAACAGTTTTGAACATATAGAAAACAGTGTGACTCTACGTTGTAAGTTCTGTCTTGGTCCTGCCATTCAGTATGGAGACTTCACAGGCAACACGCATTTCAATCATCACTCTTCATGGCGTGGGCCTGAGCAATGGTGAGATCGCACGACGGATTGGCGTTTCAAAGAACACTGTAGCCTTATGGATTAAGCGCTTTGAAGATACCGGCACCACCATGGACCAGCCTCGCAGTGGCCGCCCACGATGCACATCATCTGAGCAAGATGAGGCCATAACAGCTGCCCTCCATGCTGATCCCTCTGCCACCGCTACTAGCATCCGTGAACAACACGGGATCAGGTGTTCGCCCCAGACTATTAGAAACAGATCCCGTGGCAAGAAGTCGAGAGAACTCGGTTTGAAGAAGCGCAAGGACTACGCAGGCAAGCACTTGTGGGACAACTTTTGGTGCAGTAAAGAAATACGGTAACTCACTTTCTAGGCAGTGTCACATGGGACATAGAGTTGCCGATTTTTTTTGCCAATATAGTGGTGTTGACAATTTTTGGCAGGATTGTCAACATAATTCATTGTTTATTAAACCCATTTTGCTTGACTTTACACTCGAAGGTTGCTTAAGAGCTGTTTAAAAATATGACATGGTCTGTTGAATAATGGAAGATGACACTGGTATGAGGCCATTTGACTTCTAAAATAGGCAATTGTATGGCCCTTGTGACACAGCCTCTCTCCTTTTTGTCTTAATGATAATAATACTGTAGTATTAATCAGTTAAGTCATCCTACAAGCTTACAATTAGTTTGGCATGTATATGAGGATATACGTGGTAAACCGCTACTTCTCCACTCACAGCCCTCACCCTGTTTATTATAAATCTATTATTCTCAAACATCCTTCTGTTTGGTAGGGAGTGGAGACACTGGCAATGATGTTAAAAGTCCATAGACTTGCAGTAGACACGTCGTTGATTTTTGTTATGGCATGGGGTGGTCCAGAGGTCCTGGATATAACACACACTCTTCCAGCCCGGAAAGATCCACCAGCCAATCACGGTGCTCATCAGTTAGCTCTATTTATTTGCGAGTTCTCTTGGCCAACCCGGGGCGAAGAACATCTTTCCTCAACCAATCACGATGCTAGTTCCCCCGTTTCCCCTCCACGCACTCCCCCACACAGTAATGTACTGTATTGTTTACCCTGCCAGCCTTTAAAGATGTTTTAAATACGTCTCGTAATTTTTTGTCGTTGGCGTCTGTCGTCTTCATCGTGCGTGATGAGTGACACTTGTGATAGTGGCATGCCTGGCCCTTTTCAGGGAGGGAAAAGAGAGAGGGAACTGAGCTGTGGCAGAGTAATACTGTATTAGAAAAAAGTGAAATAAGGGTGAAGCAGATATTAGCAGTGACGATAAAACTAATGTGGGCTAGTGTTATAGGACCACCCTGTGTGGGCTAGTGTTATAGGACCACCCTGTGTGGGCTGGTGTTATAGGACCACCCTGTGTGGGCTAGTGTTATAGGACCACCCTGCATGGGCTAGTGTTATAGGACCACCCTGTGTGGGCTAGTGTTATAGGACCACCCTGTGTGGGCTAGTGTTATAGGACCACCCTGTGTGGGCTAGTGTTATAGGACCACCCTGTGTGGGCTAGTGTTATAGGACCACCCTGTGTGGGCTAGTGTTATAGGACCACCCTGTGTGGGCTAGTGTTATAGGACCACCCTGTGTGGGCTAGTGTTATAGGGCCACCCTGTGTGGGCTAGTGTTATAGGACCACCCTGTAATGATAGATGTTTTCAGAAAGTTATGAGACCAGTACTGTGATTGAATGTTTGTTCAAGCAAATTTGAGACATTAGGGATTACAGCCTGTAGAATAATTACCTTCAGAAAATAATGTAGCAGGTTGAGATGAAGTGTACACCGACATGCATGTACCCTTGCCTACAATGTTCCGTACAATAACGTTACCCATAAGGTGTGCAGGCAATGAATCTCTTCAATCTTTGGTGCGAGTGTTCCTCTGCCAGGTACAGTAAGCTGTTCAGCACGAACCTCCCAACATATTCAAAGGTATAAAAGCTGACCGTGTGTGTAAACAGTCTTCAACTTCCCATTGTCTCAAGCCACTACAGCCCTGCCAGGTCACCCCACAGACACTACTTAGAGTCAAACTTATTGTCTATGAGGAGTTGTTTGACCTCTTATCACAAATTGATGCAAGCTGAGCACCCTGGGGAACCATGTGTGAATCTTCACTACTATCGGGATGTGTTCACCACAGACTTTAACATTGCATTTCAGCCACCAGGATGGTGAGTGTTAACTGCATTTTGTGACTGCAGCTTTATGTACCTGTATTATTATTATAATAATAATCAAATTCTTATTACAAAAACAATTGCTGGCTTACCGGTACTGTAGTGTTATTATTATTGCTGCATTTTACAGTACCTGTACATTATTCAAAATTTTGGTGATATAAAAGGTGAGGACAGTAGTGGTGGAGCAGGGTGACCAAGAGTTATGATTGTATCATTTGACATCTCCTGCATGAAAGAGCTATGAAATTTTTATCAAGACAATGCGAGGAAGAACATTCATTTATCAGACCCTTTTGACCCAGATTGACATATTCACCCTTGGCTTCACAAACCTGTGGTAAGCCTGGCATTAGTAGAGTTGCTAATCTATGATCCAGTATCTTCTTAATAATAATTTTAATTTCATTACATGTAAGAATAAGGGTCTTTAGTAACAATGATCAATTGACGGATATATGCATATCACTTTACCGATTATAAATTATATTTCTCAACATACAGGTAGATACAGGTTAAAGTTATTTCAACCAATTACAATCACTGTTACAAATTGAGGGATTCATTCATAGAATTCTCCCCACACTTTACTACATTGGGATTGCCAGGTACCACCAGCCAAACACTTCTCAGGTACTAGGTTTATTTGTTCCCAACAGTACCTCTATTTCCTCATCTAGCTTTACTAATGCTTTGTATATTGTGTTTGCTACATATTTATTGCAGTAAATAGAAAGAAAACAAGATTAGAAACTACTTATTATCCACAACATTTAAGTGGAATGCTTCACACAAAAGGCTTCTCTTCAATAACTGTTTTAACCTAAATATATCACCCCCAAAGTTTGCAGTTGTGAATGAAAGTACTGCTTGTATAAAAGTTCCGATGGTGATGATGATGGGGAAGAGATGACAAAGATTAGTTTGTACCTGAAATTTAGAGGTGTGAAAAAAAATACTTTTATGTTGCTCAGTCTCCTGTTATGTGATACCATCTCTGGCTAATGTTATCTTCTGACATGAGTTTATTTGAGATGTTTTCACTGTACTGTAAAAGGATTTTTTCCTTTATGAGGAGTGGGGTAATTAAATTTTTTTGTACCATTTGTGTGCATATTTTTACAGTTTCATAAATATAAAGCGCAATCATGATGTACAGAGATTTTCCTAAATCAAGAAGTTTTGTCCTCGAATCTATAAACATTTAAGGCACAACACTGCATTCTGCCATGCTCCATTTGTTCTTTGTTCACTACAAGTGAAGTGTTCTTCCTGAATACATTTGTGTTGTTGCAATCCTTTCCTGAATTTGTATACAATGGCATCCAAGGATAATGGTGATTCTTCTGCTGCCCCCATCATTGCCAAAGGACCCCGCAAGCCTGTGACACTTGAAACCAAGTTTGAGATAATCAAGTGCCACGAACGGGGAGAAGGTCCAACTAAGATTGGGAGAGACCTATGCTTGGTTACTTCTACCATTGCCTCAATGTTCAAGCATGCTCAGGAGATCAATGATGCAGTAAAGAATGTCACGTGGATGGGAGCAAGCAGACTTACATAATCTCGTGATTCTGTGATGGAGAACAGGGCGTGTCTTCTCCAGCTGTGGATAAAAGAGCAGACATCACTTGGTGCCCCCTTTGTTCACCTACATCATCAGGGAAAAGGCTGTGTCTTTGTGGGAAGACATTAAGAAAGACCTGGGACCTGACCAGGTAACCTTTGTGAGTGACTTTAAGGCCAGTAGTGGGTGGTTTGAGCGCTTTAAGCGTCATGCCAATCTTCACAATTTGAAACTGACTGGGGAAGGTGTGCGTGCTGACGCTGAAGCTGCGAAAGCCTTCCCAGAACTCAAGAAGAAAATTAAGGAAGGTGGCTACTCCCTCAAGCAAGTCATCAACACTGACGAGACTGGGTTGTTTTGGAAAAATATGCCGTCACGTACGTTCATTGCTCGGAGAAGACATCACCTGGTTTCAAGGCAGCCAAGGACTTACTCACCCTCTTGCTTGGGGGGAAATGCAGAAGGCGATCTCAACCTGAAGCCCATGCTCGTCTATCATTCAGAGAACCCCAGGGCACTCGAGGGCTTCATTAGGGATCACTTTCCCATTGTTTGGCGATCCAACCAGAAGGCATGGGTGATGATGGTGCTGATGCAGGACTACATCCAGTACCTCTCTCCAACATGTGCAAGGAGTATTGTGACAAGAACAACTTGTCAAACAAATTCCTCCTGATCCTTGACATGCTCCTTCACACCCACCCACCTGGTTATGTGGTCAGAAAACATTGAGGTGATCTTCCTGCCACCTAATACCACCTCACTCGGCCAACCCATGGATCAAGGCGTCATCAAGGCCTACTACCTGAGGCGGATAATGAAGGAGGTTGTCTGCCAGACACAACACAACAGGAGCAGCATCAAGGAGTTTTGGAAGAAGTATAATATCAAGAATGGTATTGAGCACATCAGTGATTCATGAGAAGAAGTGTCACAGCAAACTATGAATGTCATGTGGCGAAAAATTTAGCCCGAGTTAGTGCACAATTTAACTGGATTTGCTGATGTGGGAAAGGTGCAGCAGGACATTGTCAACCTGGCTCAGGAGGCTGGGTTTGAGGAGGTGGATAGGAAGGATGTTGAGGCTCTGCAGCAGTCACAGAGCCAGGACCTTACTAATAAAGAACTCCTGCAGCTCCAGCAGCACAGGGTAGGTGATGAAGAAGCACAACAAGTGGAGGAGCCTGAGAGGCAGCTAACTGTTGAGCTACTGAGAGAGAGCTTCAACTACTTAGAGAAGGCACTGGAGTTGTTTCAAGCAAATGACCCTCGGGTGAAGAGGAGTGGTGCAATTGCCGCTGGTGTGGAGAAACACATCCGTGTCTACACTGAAATGTACCGGACGTTACAGGATTTGGGACGAAGGTATGAATCTGTGAAATTTAAATTATGATAATATTTGCCCATTATATTATATATCAATAAGACTTCCAAGTATTAACATGAAAATGGAAAAAGCATTGCCTCATCATTTCCTACATGTATGCACACACTACTGATTAACATAAAGGTTTTTCCATATTGTGGAAACTATTTTTTTTCATTGCCTTAATGATATGTAAATAATAGCTGAAGACTAAGTAATTAAGAAGTAGGTTTTGAGACATTTCTGAAGACATTCGCTTATTTTATTCTCAAACACAACTTTCATTGATTAATATTCTCCTTACCTTGTGCTGTTGCATGAGTAGCTGTATGACTAGTCTGGTCACCTGCTTAAAGTAATGGAAAATGGTAGTGAACATCATAGGGAGACATGAAAACTGTCTACAGTACTAGGTTAAAAGATTGTTAGGTCTAGGATACTTTGGTTAGGTCTAGGAGGAACCTCCACCATAGAGTAGTGCAAGGTATTCAGTACTTGTAATGTGTAACATCCAAACTTAAAATTTAGGCATAAGCTTTGAGGGCATATCTAGGGAAGTTTGATCAATGAGACATTACAACACCCCAAGCTAAGACCACCACCAGTCTAGTATGTGCTTTAGGATGTGGTGTACACAGGAAGGGAAACTGAAAGTTACATTCAGAAATTTACAGTATTGGAGGACGTGTCAACATGTATTGTATAGTATTACCACTCAGAGTATGGCTTATGTAGGAGCGAGTGAAGTCGGTAAGAAAATGTCGTCATAATATATCGGGAAAATGTGAGGAATGAAGCAATGTTTGAATCTGCTAAAACTAATTTTGAAATAGGCAGTTACAGAGTGTACCATTTAAAATGCAACCCAAACAACAATCACAAATTACTCTACAAATGCAAATTCAGAAGACATCCTCTCTCGTTTTTGTTTAAAGGACTTTCCCAACCTTCTTTGTGACACCAAGGATTTTAATATTAGAGAAAGATGGCCCACTCCTGTGGGCGAATGTGTTCACCACTCAAAGTGGTGCTGCCAAGCGGCTGGGGAGTAAACTGAATAATTACCAGGCAAGGAATAAATGCAGGAAGACATAAAATTTGGCAAAATTGTGATTTTCTTTGGTTTTGTACATTTCTTTGTAGCAGTTGTAATGGGGCAAACCCTGGGAGATTTTCACCCCACGCTTTGTCCGACCACGTGATCACCGCATGGTCAGTGGCGGGAGAGGCGTGGGTCGCCCTGTAGCTTCAGTCTTTGTGTAGCAGTGGTAGAGGGTGGGTGCGCTGCGCTGCTCGCAGCTTTGGTTTTTTGTTTATAGTGCATTTTGGGTGATTTTCGCCCGAGGTTTGTGATAAAATACACAAATATTTATGGGTGAAAATCTACCAAGGTACAGTATGTATTAGTGTATATTTTTATGTTTGTTATTTACGTTTTCTTCTCTTTGTAAGCAGTGAAATATAATTTTTTCAGGGTAATTTAGTGACTTTAGTGAACAATGGCAAAGAGGTCTAAAGATATTCTCTCCCAGGATGATCTGGACCACATTCTGAACACTACTGGTGAATTACCTGAGAATCTAAGTGATCTTGATAGTGAAGATGAAGGACAAGTGGATAATTTAGAATTTGAGGAACTATATGACAGTGATATACACCAAGGTTACATCCCTGAACCTAGTGATGTGGAGAGTGATGAGTCTAGTGATAGTGAAGTGCCCCTTCTGCCACCCTCAAGAAAAAAAGCAAGGCGTACGTCAACCCCTGCAAAACGTCATGGTGCCTCTAGGTCTCTTGCCCCTGCCCCTGCTGCTTCTATGTCTCCTGCCCCTCCTGCTGCCACCTCTGCTCCCTCAACATCTGCTGCACCTGCTGCTTCTACGTCTCCTGCTCGTAAAGGAAGAAGGCGCCGTGGGGGCAATGAGGCTGACAATGCTCCATCGATTGTGGACTTCCATACCAGCACCGTGTCTGGGAAGGCCGGTTTTCGGTGGAGCTGTCGGCCACAGGTACCTTCTCCCACAAGAACACCAGCAAGGAACATAATTCAACCCTTGACTCCAGGGCCAACAAGGGAGGTACAGAGTGCTGACACTCCTGAGAGGTGCTTCAGGTTGTTGTTTGAGGACCACATCATTGAAGAGATTGTGGAGTGGACCAACAAGAAGATTGCTGTGCAGGCCGCCAAGTTTGCCCGGCAAACAGCAACACACTCCACAACAGAACCAGCAGAGGTGCGTGCACTACTGGGGATTCTCATCTTCAGTGGCTGCCAGAGAGACGGCCATCTCTTAACCTCGGAGATGTGGAGCCCCTCCACCGGCGCGGCCGTGTACCGTGTGGCCATGTCACAGGGTCGCTTTGAATTCTTGCTGAACTGTTTACGATTCGATGACCCGGACACACGGGAGGTGAGGCAGGAGGCTGACAAACTTGCACCCCTTAGGAAGGTGTGGGACATCTTCATTGGCAATTGTGGGAGAATGTATATGCCAAGTGAAAACATTACTGTGGACGAGCAGCTGCTGGCCTTCAGAGGCAGCTGCCCGTTCCGCATGTACATTCCCAACAAACCTGCAAAATATGGCCTCAAGATTTTTCTTGCCAATGATAACAAGAGCAAATACCTACTGAGTGCAATCCCTTACCTTGGGAAGCAGGGGACACCATACCAGGAAAACATCAACCTTGGCCATTACTACACCAAGGAGCTCACCAGGCCATACCACAAGACGAACAGGAACGTCACCACCGATAATTGGTTCACATCTGTGCCCCTAGCGGTTGATCTCCTTGAGAACTGCGGCATGACCTTTGCGGGGACCATCAAGGCGAACAAGAAGGAAGTTCCCAAGGAGATGACGGATAGGGACAACCGCAGGCTAGAGTCAACTGCGTTCCTGTTCACAAAGGAGCTGACTCTGGTGTCCTATGTCCCAACAACGGCCAAGACGAAGAAGAAACTGGTGCTACTGTTGTCTTCCATGCACACACAGCCAACCATCGGAAACACCGGCAAACCAGAGGTGATCGAATTCTATAATGCTACCAAAGGTGGCGTAGACACATTCGACCAAATGTGTGCCCATTACTCGTGTGCACGGAAGACAAAACGGTGGCCATTGTGTATGTTCTACGGGATGGTGAATGCTGGAGTTATTAACTCGTGGATCATACACAAAGATAATATGTCCAGGACAGGTGGCAAGTTACCGAAGAGGCGGACGTACATGCAAGCTTTGGCACGGGCCCTCATCACACCATGGGCAGAGAAAAGGCTCAGCTCTCCATTTCTGTCACAGGGACTCAAGGCCCTCATTTGCAGCGTCTGCGACCTCCCTTCACCTGGAAGTGTTGCAAGGCCACCAGGGACACCAGTTGCCGACAGCAAGGACCCTTTGGTGCGGTGTGTCGAGTGCCCAAATGGGTCTGACCGCAAGACACGGCACAGGTGCCACGGCTGCCGTCAACCGATGTGCCCTCGCCACTTCTACCCTGTCTGTGCTAACTGCGAGCCAAAGTAGGTTGACTTCTTGGTAGTTGTCAGCAATACTTATTTATTTTATACTAGCCATCAATAAATATCAAGTTTCAAACCACAGGAGAAAGGTTTTCTGAAATTTTTGTCACTTCCAAAAAAATAAAAAAGTTTCACCTAAAAAAATCCATTGAATATGCTTTCAATCACTGGGTAATTTATTAGTGATCCAAAAGAATCATTTAGAAGGGTAAATAATAGTTAAAATTATTTATAATAAATATTTATTGCAGAAAGGGTATTTTTGCCAATCAAATATTATTATTGTAACCTAACAAACTTCAATAGGCATTACCTACATGTAATGCTCACAACAAAGGTGGACCTAGGTAATGAGCAACCGCCCATCACAACCCATTATAACATACACAGTCAATGTGTGTAAGGTGTGGTGAGTTGATACAACAGAAAAATACGCGGATTGCCCCGCCGGAGGAATATTCTGTACATTGAAGTAATTGAAGTACATTCAAATTGCGCGCCATTCAACTCGCGCAAGGCACCGAACACGGGACACCGCCCGCTCCCGCAAACTCACACACACGCATAGCTCTCCCTCACTCAGTCAGTCTCGCTGTAACCACGCTTGTGTTGACATCAGCATTGTAGTTGCAAAAATATTACATTTCCGTGAATGTATTATATCAAGCACAGTATGAATAGAATATCACTAATATAAGAGTATTTTAACCGAAAACTACTTAAAAAACGAGTAACATATCTTGAACATCGGAAGGTCAGGTAAAGTCTTTTGTTTTCATGTAGTTTATCCAAATTTACATTGAAATGCATTACTTTTCAGCAAAATTACTATTTATTTCTGAGAATATGGAAATGTAATATTTTGCTGAAATGACGTACGTATTACAGTGGAAAGTGACAAAAGCAATGACTCGCTTTCTTTCGTTCAAAAGATGTTACCGTAATCGCTTTTCGAATGGTTTTCGGTTAAAAAACTGTTGTATTACAATAATATTCTATCCTAATTCACTTGTGATGCAACAGTTTTTTAACTGAAAACCATTCGAAAAGCGATTACGGTAACATCTTTTGAACGAAAGAAAGTGAAAGTCATTGTTTTCGTCACGATTTTATCCCACTTTCCACTAATACGTACGGAATTTCAGCAAAAATATTACATTTCCGTGAATGTAGTATATCAAGCACAGTATGAATATAATATCATTGTAATATAACAGTATTTTAACCGAAAACTATTAAAAAAACAAGTAACATCTCGAACATTGGAAGGTTAGGTAAAGTCTTTTGTTTTCGTCATGTATTTTATCCTATTTTACATTGAAATACATCATGTTTCAGCAAAACTACTATTTATTTCTGAGAATATATTCATTCAGGCACAGTTTAGATAAAATATACATGTGCTGTAACATTTTTTTAATTGAAAACGATTCGAAAAACACGTACCCTCTAGCCCTGTTCAAGGAGAAGACTGGGGGAGCTGTTTGGTGCTTAAGACGATGACAAGGAAAATGATTTTGATGGATTTTAATGAAAATATTCAGAAAGACTCTGGCACTGTCAAGGAAAGTGGCTGCTGAAGGCTTCCAGGACATGGCAGAGGACGAGATTAGGGAGCTAATTGAAGAGCACGACACTGAGCTGACCGAGGAGGATCTACAGGAGTTAGTAGACTCAGGCAAGGAAGAGGAAGAGGAAGCGAAAGGGAAAGAGGATGAGGAAGAAGAAGAGCACCAAGAAATAACATTGGAGAAGTTGGGGGAGATGACCTGGAATATTGAGGCACTGAAAAACCTGGCTTATAGTATGGACCCCTCCATGGTGCGTGCCCTGAAATTCATGCGAGGGATGGATGACGTTTTCGCTCCATACAAAAACATCATGGAAGAAATGAAAGAAAGAGACGACAACTCCCCATCACCATGTTCTTTGATCACCGAAGGAGAGATTTAACACCATCAATCACTGGCGGCAGTGAGGAAGCAGCTGAATCCACCGTCGCCCCCACTTCACCACCCGTTATGGAATTGAGTGACGATGAGCCCGATGACCCCCGTCCTGTCGCCGAGGATAGGTACGGTACAGTAAAGTGAAATTTTTTTCTCTTTTTTTTTTTAATAACTTTTCTTGCCGTGTTTATTATTTGTAAAAATGCACAGCACAGTTCAGTATTGTACATAGGAAGTGGAGGTGCAGTTATTCACAAAACATTTGTGTTCGTTGTCGGCAGTAGTGACGGGGAGGAGGCAGAGGGGGTGGAGGAGGGAGTGGAGGGAGCGAGTTGGGAGGAGTGGTGACCTTGGATGCGGGAGCAGGGACGAGTGGAGATGCCAGCCAGTACATTACGGGTGTATTAATTGTTTTTATAGCTATTTTTGCATTTTAATATTAAATATTGTACATTACGTTTCAACAAAACTACCATTTATTTCTGAGAACATGGAAATGTAATATTTTTGCTGAAATGATGTACGTATTACAGTGGAAAGTGGGATAAAATTGTGACGAAAGCAATGACTTTCTCTTTTCTTTCGTTCAAAAGATGTTGCTGTAATCGCTTTTCGAATGGTTTTCAGTTGTGGGATTATAAGGCTAATGATAGGATAGAATATTATTATAATACAGTACGAGTACAACAGTTTTTTAACTGAAAACCATTCGAAAAGCGATTACGGTAAAATCTTTTGAATAACGGAAGAAAGCGAAAGTCATTGTTTTCGTCTTTCCACTGTAATACGTCATTCCAGCAAAAATATTATATTTCCATATTTATTTCTGAGAATACTTATATTCATTCAGTCACAGTTAAGGTAAAATATACTTGTGATGTAATATTTTAATGAAAATACGGTATCGTAGTTTTCTTTTGTTTCAAATTTAATTAACAAGGATTGATGTTTCAAATGTAATGAACAAAAATTTATGTACAGTATCTATAAATAAACTTTAATAAATGAATACTTTGTTTTACATCGTCCTGTGCTACCATACCATGGATTTGGCAAGAGATCTGCCCTGGCAACTGTACCGACACTCACAGCTGGTGGTGCGTTGGTGCATCGTTTCCATTGTTTACTGGTAGTTACTGGTAAATATTTTTCAACCTAATGAAACTATTACCCGTTTAGAGGTCGACCCCCAATTTTTTGCCAAATAATTTGGTCTTAAAAACTTGAACTACACACAGGTATATACAGTAAATAAGGACATGGGGGGACCAGGTTTTTTTTTGGGGCAGCACATATAGCGGATTTTTAACATCCACGGGTATCTCTGTTACGTAACCCCCGCGTATGTTAAGGGCCGATTGTGTATATATATATATATATATATATATATATATATATATATATATATATATATATATATATATATATATACACAGTAGTACCCCGCTTAACACGGTCAATAAAACCCACAGGGTACCGTGTTAAGTGAAAACCGCGCTAAGTGAACAACAGAACATATGGGATTAATTCCAATAGAAACTGGCCCGACCCCCAAACTCCACTTTTTCACAATACCTATGTTCTAGTAAAAATAACATCTTAATTTTATGATGGTACATGCACACAATTAATACTTAAGAGAAATAGAGAAATACAGTCGCCAAATTAATGTCCATTCAAATAACGGACTCGACTCCCTCCCCCTCTTCTCACATTACACTGCTGGCTCTTCCCTCTCTGAGAAATTTTTGGGGGAAAACCACTAAATTTTAATAAATAATACCTCAAACTAAAGTTAGGATAATACAATTGACATTGCTGGATTCCTTGTAAGACCAGGAATATTTTGAATATAAATGTCATATATTTTGCACAAAAGATAACATATTTACTCAGTAAACATTATATCTAAAATTTGTATGTCTAATGCAAAATCTATGATGTTTATATTCAAAATGATCACCAAATTGTAAGAATTCCAGCAATGTAAATTATATTCTGGCCGGGTAATTTGTATGAATTTTATGAGCTAAAACAAATATCTTCAGTTAATAAAAAAAAAATATTCTTCAGACACTATCTGTCAATCAACGTACCCCACCTTGCCTCCCCCCCTCTTCCAACCGTGCGGTCAGTCCCAACCCTCCCCCCCTCTTCCAACCGTGCGGTCAGTCCCAACCCTCCCCCCCACCAATCCTCCCTTCAAGAGATGTTTGGTGAAAAAACCAAATTTTAACATTTAGTATTAAAAAATACCTCAGATTAAAGTTAGAATAATATAATTGACATTACTGGATTCCTTGTAAGACCAGGAATATTTTGAATATAAATGTCATATATTTTGCACAAAAGATAACATATTTACTCAGAGTAAACATTACATCTAAAATTTGTATGTGTAATGCAAAATCTATGCTGTTTTTATTCAAAATGATCATCAAATTATAAGAATTCCAGCAATGTAAATTATATTCTGACCAGGTAATTTGTATGAATTTTATGAGCTAAAACAAATATCTTCAGTTAATAAAAAAAAAAAATATTCTTCACACGGTAACAGATGGTCGGTCGGTCCCTCCCTCCGCCCACCCCCCACCAACCGTCCCTACCAGATGTGTGGGAAAACCAGAATATTTACCTTTTCAGTAATAAATAATACCTCAAACTAAAGTTAGGATAACATAATTGACATTGCTGGATTCCTTGTAAGCCCAGGAATATTTTGAATACAAATGTCATATATTTTGCACAAAAAATAACATATTTACTCAGAGTAAACATTATATCTAAAATTTGTATGTCTAATGCAAAATCTATGATGTTTATATTCAAAATGATCATCATATTGTAAGAATTCCAGCAATGTAAATTACAGTGACCCCTCATTTAACGAACACCTCGGTTAACGTAATTTCGATTAACGAACTGCCTTCCATAAGGATCTTCAATTCGGTTAACGAAAAAAAAATCGGTTAACGAAGTTCTTACGAACCGACCTCAACATGTTTTCGCTTGCACTGACCGGGCAACCAGCTTTAGTATCAGTCCGCCAATACATTAATCGGTTCTAGGGCTTAAATTCCTTACTATTTTAGTAAATATCAAGAAGTTTATACTATTCAATAATTTTAAAGTTTAATATTCAATTTTTTAGTCATTTTAACAATTATTGAACATAATTGAAGGTAAAGTGACTAGTTTAATGCGCGGCATCCAGCCTCTTAACACAGCAAACAGGAGTTAGTCTCTCTCTGTTTTCACTGGAGGTAACATCTTGCTTGAGACTCTCTTCAACTAAACGCTTTTTTCTGTGTTTCCAAGCAAATTATTGGTCATTTTGAAATATATTTTACATATTGACAATATATAATGCAGTGCAGTGTTGATTTAAAGAAAATAATCTTGAATTACACCAAGAGCTAAAATTTTATGGGTGAAATGGCGCCATGGGGTGACTTCTCTTCCACCCCAATGCCTTCTTTTTTCCTTCTCCTCCACCCCCATTCTAAATCCCATCATCATCATCATCATCATCATCATCCAGGAGCCTTCTACATACACACCTCAAAGTAAGTGAACTTTTCTACTATTTTTGTTGAATTTAGGAAATTTTCGGTGAGCTGGAACCAATTACCCAAAAACCCATTGAAACAATGGTTTCGGTTAACGAACGACCTTCTGGAACGGATTGAGTTCGTTAACGGAGGGGTCACTGTATATTCTGGCCGGGTAATTTGTATGAATTTTATGAGCTAAAACAGGCAGGGTGGGGCGAATCTAAAAATAGCTCTTGAGCCGGACACTCACCGCATATACGTGGAAAAAAACCCGTGTTAAGTGAAAGTTCAGCTCTGGCGAGGCACCGCGTATAGGTAAAATGCGCTAAGCGAAACCGAGTTAAGCGGGTAATACTGTATATATATAAACAAATTTGCTGTAAATATAGCAACAATATACAGTAGCTACATGCAGACAAGAGCCTAGTTCAGTTAGTGTATGAATTACTAGAATAGATTTAACTGTAATAAATGAAATAACATAGGGAAAGAATGACCAGAACGATGTTGTTGATTGTTCTAACATTCTTTCCACATTAAACATTGTCTTACACTATTTACTATTAAAGTTTTGTACAATAACTTCATAATTTGGGGAATCATTGCCAGTGTTTTATATAATATGTTGGGTGAAGATCTCCTTCTTCGGGAAAATGGTGTAATATCCGCTGCCGGTTCAGTGCTGTATTCCGTTAAGTAACATAGTACGTACTCTGTATATTGTCGTAATATTTATGGTAAATTTCTAGCATAAAGTCTATTATAAGAAACGTATTCTCTCTTCATATTAACGCTGGATTGATTTTTGTGCAGGTATGTGTCGTCAACATAAACACTGTGTTGTTGTTATCATGTGTATGTGACACTTCACTTACCATAGTTTGATGTTATGTGACCACTGTTTTATGATGTTGTTACACATCTAACATCCCCATTATATTCTGAGATATACTGTACAGGTAAATGGAAAAATACACACACACACACACACACACACACACATATTATATCGTACAGTAATTAAAATTATTGGTATGTCATTTGATCAAGTAATTATACAGATATCCAATTGCAGACGACAGGTCCTTAATCAACATGTTCAGGAGTATGTGTCTGGAGATTTGAAATAAAATCGTTGAGGTAAGATTAAATGAGAAACAGTAAGGCCAAAACCCCTTATAGCAAAAAATGCTTTCTCAGAATTGAAATTAATGTCTAACTACATAAGTACATCCAGAATAATATAACACCAAAAAGTGACCCTAAAAACCATAAGCTGCAAGTAATTAGCATTATAAAAGTGCTGTATTATATAGTTTAGTGCATTAAGTAAGCATGATATCAACATCAGTCCTAATCATTCGTCAGTAGCATCACGGCTCATATTAATACAGTAAAAATCCTCCTCCTTCCCATCTCGTGTGTCCAGTCTTGACCCGATTCAATCTGCTTCGTTACCAGTTCCACGCTCGTCGTCAAGTAAGGGAGGAATGGCTTGCTCACCCACTGGCCCGACTGCACCCCTGCAAATGCTCAGTTTTTTCCACAGTTTAGCAATATTAGTTTACAGTTACTCATCCACTCTAATGGTATTCTTTGTTTCATTTACTTTTATATTTCTCAGGGTGTTAGACCCCACTCTTACTAGACACAACTTTGGTGATTCTCCATTATTTTCTGCCTAATTTGTGCTCGCAAGTGTGTATAATGGGTTCAAGTGGCAATGAAAGTGTGGAGGAAGATAGTGGGCATGCGAGGAACCATTTATGTGACCTCTCACAGTGGAAAAAGGAATCAGCAAAAAGATAAAATATAAAATCTTGGGGAATCCTATTTGAGTGCAACGACTGGGGAAAATGTGGAGGAACAGAAGGTTGGGCCTCCCTGTAAGTGTGGCTGCCTCGCATGTTTGGCCAGAAAAAAGTAAAATAAATATTTTAACAGTTGTGGAAAATAGCTGATTATGGTAAACAAAATGCCTATATTAATGATCATGTAAAGTCAGAGGACGTGACAAGGTCTCGAGTGAAGGATAGGCCATGTCGTATATTAAGAACAATACCGTAACATACTCTGTATCCAATGCTAAAGATAAGTACAGTACAGTGACCCCTCGGTTAACGAACTCAATCCGTTCCAGAAGGTCGTTCGTTAACCGAAAAGTTCGTTAACCGAAACCATTGTTTCAATGGGTTTTTGGGTAATTGGTTCCAGCTCACCGAAAATTTCCTAAATTCAACAAAAATGGTAGAAAAGTTCACTTACTTTGAGGTGTGTATGTAGAAGGCTCTTGGATGATGATGATGATGTGCATTTGAAGTGGGAGGTAGAGGAGGAGAAGGGAGAAGAGAAGGCATTGGGGTGGAAGAGAAGTCACCCCATGGTGCCATTTCACCCATAAAATTTTAGTTCTCTTGGTGTAATTCAAGATTATTTTCTTTAAATCAACACTGCACTGCATTATATATTGTCAATATGTAAAATAAATTTCAAAATGACCAATAATTTGCTTGGAGACACAGAAAAAAAGCATTTAGTTGAAGAGAGTCTCAAGCAATATGTTGCCTCCACTGAAAAGACACAAAGACCGACGCCTGTATGGTGTGTTAACAGGCTGGATGGCGTGACAGAAACTAGTTTCTTTACCTTCAATTATGTTCAATAATTGTTAAAATGACTAAAAAATTGAATATTAAACTTTTAAAATTATTGAATAGTATAAACTTCTTGATATTTACTAAAATAGTAAGGAATTTAAGCCCTAGAACCGATTAATGTATTGGCGGACTGATACTAAAGCTGGTTGCCCGGTCAGTGCAAGCGAAAACATGTTGAGGTCGGTTCGTAAGAAATTCGTTAACCGAATTTTTTTTCGTTAACCGAATTGAAGATCCTTATGGAAGGCAGTTCGTTAACCGAAATTTCGTTAACCGAGGCGTTCGTTAAACGAGGGGTCACTGTACAGGGTATGTGCAAAGGGTTTTCTCGGTACAGTATTCATCTGATATCACAACGAAGGGTGCGGACTGTTCTAGACAAAGTACCGGTAACCTTGACAGGGACACTCGAGTAGGACAAGCGAGGCACTGGGGAGGGTATTAAAAACGTGAGTGGTGCCATATGTGAGAATGTCATAGACCACATTAATGGAACCTGCCAGGGGCAGAAAGACACAGCAGCTAGTTCCCCCATCATCATGCATGCCTGTACACCTGTCCTGGGCAGGTGAGTATTACATCACCATATGTATGAATGATTATTGATCATTTGCTGTGTGTTCCACAGTGATCCTCTAGAATAAACTCGACCTTATGGCTGTTTAGTCTTTAGTGACCTAAGTTTTTTTCATAAAAAATACATAAAATTTAATAATTGGACACCAAAATTATTAGAATCGTGTGGTAGGTTATGTAGTAATGATAAAAACAATATACTGTATTTTATAACATATGAGACTCACTTTTTTTGTCTGATAAATTGCTAAAAATAAATCAGATTGCATCCTATACTGTTCTGTATGTAAAGTTGCTGTCTCCAGCAGGCTAATTAATCCCCCCAATTGCTGTCTCCAGCAGGCTAAATTCTATCTTGTCCAGCTCCAGAATTAAAAATATGTTATTGCTTACTTACACATTATTTTTAATTACAGTTTTTACTAAAGAATTATTGTAAATATTATTTTTATTTATTCCTTACATTTACAAATATTGTACTGGTACTGTATATTATTTAAGAAAACTATGGTTACAGGAGAAAAATGCATTCAGGTTTTTCCATCGAGCACCTCATGTCTCCTCTGTTTTATAATTCTCGATTTCCTTATATCATCTATATTCTCCACCTTAGTTACCACTGAGAAACATACAAAAAGCACCATTTGGCAGAATTTACCTCAAATCTCTGGTTTAATTTGACTACTGTATTACCGGTACCCAGTACTAATTTCAGAAACTATGTGAAAACCATACAGTAATTATATTTTATTAATAAAAATAAATGTAATTAAGAGTCTAAGTACCTGTACAACTGTATGCCATCAGTAAGTGAGTCATAATATTCATGTGTGGAGTTGCTACCACAGCAAAAAACTATTGTTAAATGTTTATGAAAAATGGAAGAGTTATGTGTGATTATAAGAGAATGTTATTACTGTATTTACAGACAACAGCCAGATGCTGGACCAACAACTCCATCAACCTCAGAAGATGGTGTACCTCCTGGGAACAATAAGGGCAGACCAGCAAATAAAACAAGAAAGAGAAAGATATTGGCACAAGATGTGACTCAAATACAAACTGAGGATCAAGGTAAATACAACTACAGTACTGTGGTCATATAGTACTGTACTGTATATAAAAGACAATACAGTATTTTAATTTAACCAAAAGTTAAGTTTGTACAAGTTAAGGTCATTAAAAAATAAAGTTTTAGAAGGTAAAGCTGAAGTGCTTGGTGTCTCCTGGACCTAGCTACTGTAATACACCATGAATGTTGGCACCAAATTAGTCACACATATTTAGGGTTTAATATAAAGCATATAACACTTGCACATTGAATAAAACCAAGTTGATAGACAGCTTCTCAGTTCCATACACCTCAGCATTCTCATTTTGGCTGGCTCAAGTCTGCAGTACTTATGTCATCATCTTTAACTGCCATACAACATCACACTTCTCACACCAACCACATACATCATCCTTTCACTCAGAGGGAAGGTCCTTTTGTCATCAATAAAGGCAGCAGCTCCCTAAACTTCCTGCAGCAGCCACTTGCAACTGAGCAGGCTTCAGCACTCCCACCAGCACTGATCATGTCACCCAGGTAACAGAACACATCAACATATACACAATGTTTAGTTCCCCAGCCTTGCTGTGGGCACATGGTTACCTGCACATAGAGAACAATTAAAGTCAGCAACATCCCATAGTCTGCCACAACACCTCTTGTGTACCCACCTTCCACACTTGTTGCACATTATTGAGTCACTGCCAACACCTTTGTTGCCGGCAGCTCATGGCCATTTTCCACTCTCCACCAAGGGTCTCTCACCCACACTCTTTGTTTTGCCACGTTCACTCTCAGGCCCCTGCCTCTATTTTGTCCTTCCATTTCCCAACTGTATCCACTGCCTCTTTAATAGTATCAGCAGTAAGCCATCACATACATTATATATATATATATATATATATATATATATATATATATATATATATATATATATATATATATATATATATATATATATATATATATATATATATATATATATATATATATATATAATATATATATAAAAATATATATATATAATATATATATATATATATATATATATATATATATATATATATATATATATATATATATATATATATATATATATATATATATATATATATATATATATATATATACAGTATATATGAAGCAAGGTTGAGCCCATTAAGTAATGCCTATGGTTATCATCAATTGATATACTATTTTTCCAGATGAACAACAAAGTGGACCAAGAACAAAGAGAAAAGGATCAAAAGAGAAAACATCAGAAAGCCAGAGAGAGGAAACACTTGACAAGGAAGTGCTGGTAAGTGTTGTACAGTACAGTAGTCACTTTACCTTGTACAGTTATATATTGACACGACACATATTGTTTATTTATCTTGGGCAATTGTTTTTTATTTGGCTCAAAGTGTGACTTTTTACACCAGGTAAATGAAAGGGTGAATGTTTTAATAATTTTCTATATAAAGGTTCAATATAAGAACAGTATTGTAATACTGTAGGAAGAATGCAGACCTAAGTGTTAATGTTATCTGGGATAATTCAGCATTATGAACACAGGGAGGTACTGGATATTGGAAGCATAATGTATTGTCTAATGATAGACCCTGCTGCCATATGTGACCAAGTCCCAGGTTGATGATCTATCTTTCCACCTCATTTACACACAATTGCAGGGTCTCAACTGTCTCTCTTACTATTGACAACACCACAAATATAATCGTACTCATTCTTGATCTGTTGTATTCATTCTATTGTATTCTCCTATGTCAGTTGATATTAATACTGAAGCGGGGCCTTCTCGGATGGGTCCCACTGGTCGGGAAGGTTGTGGACCCCAGGGCCGACCTGATCATCATCAAGCTACTGGGGCCTCAACTGACGCCACCGCGGTTGCTGGAGGATCGGCTTTTTTCACACTTCATTTTTCCAACATTCGCGGACTGAGATCCAATTTTCCTTCTGTGGAGCACCATCTACAGTTGTACCCCACTTAACGCGGTCAATTGAACCCAGAGGGTCCCGCGTTAAGTGAAATCCGCGTTAAGTGAACAACAGAACATATGGGATTAATTCCAATAGAAACCGGCCTGACCCCCAAACTCCACTTTTTGAAGGCACATACCTATGTTGTAGTAAAAATAACATCTTAATTTTATGATGGTACATGCACACAATTAATACTTAAGAGAAATACAGTCGCCAAGTTAATGTCCATTCAAATAATGGACTCAACTCCCTCCCTCTCTCACACTACACTGCTGGCTCTTCCCTCTCAGAGAAATTTTTGGGGGAAAACCACTAAATTTTAATAAATAATACCTCAAACTAAAGTTAGGATAATACAATTGACATTGCTGGATTCCTTGTAAGACCAGGAATATTTTGAATATAAATGTCATATATTTTGCACAAAAGATAACATAGTTAATTTGAGAAAAATTTTTATCTAAAATTTGTATGTCTAATGCAAAAATATGATGTTTATATTCAAAATGATCATCAAATTATAAGAATTCCAGCAATGTAAATTATATTCAGACCGGATAATTTGTATGAATTTTATGAGCTAAAACAAATATCTTCAGTTAATAAAAAAAATAATAATTCTTCACAGGGTAACAGATGGTCGGTCGGTCCCTCCCTCCCCCCCACCCCCCACCAACCGTCCCAAGGAGATGTGTGGGATAACCACTAAATTTTAATAAATAATACCTCAAACTAAAGTTAGGATAATATAATTGACATTGCTGGATTCCTTGTAAGACCAGGAATATTTTGAATATAAATGTCATATATTTTGCACAAAAGATAACATAGTTAATTTGAGAAAATTTTTTATCTAAAATTTGTATGTCTAATGCAAAAATATGATGTTTATATTCAAAATGATCACCAAATTATAAGAATTCCAGCAATGTAAATTATATTCTGGCCGGGTAATTTGTATGAATTTTATGAGCTAAAACAGGCAGTCAGGCAGGGTGGGGCAAATCTAAAAATAGCGTCTCGAGCCGGACACTCACCGCGTATATGTGGAAAAAATCCGTGTTAAGTGAAAGTTCAGCTCTGGCGAGGCACCGCGTATATGATAAAACGCGTTAAGTGAAACCGCGTTAGGCGGGGTAATACTGTATTAACTCTTCCCCGACTTCACTACTTTCTGAACTCCAACTGACCAAAGCAGCTTCACCCAAACCTTTCAAGTCTCCAACTACAACCTTTATAATTTCTCTTTCTCTAAGGTAAAGGCGCCATCAAAACACACGCACACCTATAGCTCTACTCCGGACCTTGAATCTTCCCCTTTATGATGTCATCTGGCTCAAAATATCCCTACCTACTGTGACTATTTTTCTTTGTTTCCTATACTGTTCTCCTAACTCTACCAACTATTTCGAACTCTTTGACTATCTCACTTTTTGCCATGAGACATTGCTACCCACACACCCCCAACACCGAGATCCTTTACCTAGGGGATTTCAATGTACAGTATAGTCTCGTTTTACGCGGTCAATTAACCCATGGAGGTCCGCGTATAACACGAAACGCGTAAACGAAATAACAACATATGGGATTAATTGAAATAGAGACTGGGCCGACCCCCAGACTACCCTTTTTCCGACACAATACGTACGTTTTAGTAAAAATAACATCTTAATTTTATGATGGTATGCACACACAATTAACATATAAGAGAAATATCAATAATATTTGGTTTTTTAACACTTACGTTAGTAGAAGAGATGGCTGGGCACACGGGGATGGGGGGTTGGTTCCGAGGCAGAGGGCAGATTATTGGCCCTCACCTGTATCATTATCCACCACAGAGGCTAGCAGGACCTCCTTGTCAAACTCCTCAAAGTCCATATCCTCACTATCACAAAAAACAAAACAGGTTCCTGGGCACGAGGGAGTATACGCGGAGACGGGAGACAATGGGACTGACGCAGTCAAGGTCATCGTCTCATCGTCCCTGTGGCAGGACAAGCAAAGTTAAATAGACCAATCACAGGGGGTGCGTGGGTGGTAAGGATACGTGGCCCAGTCACAGTCCGAAACGTCATCTGACGTCAGCGGTGACGTAAGAGCGACCTACCACACAGCTTGTCCGTGCCGCTTCCCGCGTAAATTCAGGTATGTACCGCGTAACTAATAATTGGCGCGACTGGACAGGTGCCGCGTAAATGACCAACCGCATTTAAAAATCCGCATAAACCGAGACTATACTGTACATCACAGAGAGTGGCTTGGCTTTGCAAGGGATGACCCAGGTGGAGCTGAGGCACTCTCTTTGTCCCTACTTAATGATTTGGAACAGATAATCAAACACCCTACATGCGTTCCTGATCGACACGATCAACTTGCTAACATTCTTGATCTTTGTTTTACCTCTAACCCCTCTCACTGTTCATACTCAATTTTTGCCCCCTTAGGGTCTTCTGATCACAACTTTATTTCTATTAAATCAAGCTGGGCACGACCACCTCCCCCATCTCCGTCTAAACGTCAACTATGGCACTATCGGAGGGCAAGCTGGCAATCCTTACGATAATTCTTCACCGACTTTCCTTGGGGTGAATGTTGCTTTTCCACTCGGGATGCCTCGATATGTACTGACAGCATTGCTGGGGTTATACAAGGCGGTATGAGTGCATTTATCCCATCTTCTACCAAAACTTTCACATTACAATCATGGTTTGATCGCTCCTGCTCTCTTGCTTGCAGGGTGAGAGATAGGGCATATCGAGCTATGAAACTATCTCCTTCTCCCATTACCCACACCTCTTTCATTACTTCTAGGAATCGTTGTAAGGCTATTCTTCGTAGGGCCAAGCAGAATTTTATTAAAAGAAAGACCGCTGTCCTGACTAATTCTTCCCCTAGTAAATCCTTTTGGTCCTTAACTAAAAACATCTGTAACAACTTCTGCACTCCTTCTTTTCCTCCTCTCTTCCAATCCGATAACTCTATAGCCAACTCTCCCCCTGACAAAGCCAACCTCTTTGGCACCTTATTCTCTAATTCCATCTTAGATGATTCCCTCTCTATCCCTCCTACCCCTGCACCTCCTACTGAACCAATGCACTTTCCTATAATCTCCACTCGCAGGGTTGCCGGTGTGTTATCCAGGTTGGATGTGAGTAAGGCGCATGGACCTGACGGAATACCCCCTCATGTTCTGAGGGAGTGTGCTGAAGCCCTGGCCCCTGTGCTTGCTCACCTCTTTCGCCTCTGCCTCAAAACCCAAACTTTTCCTTCTTCTTGGTAGCATGCCTTGGTTCAGCCCATCCCAAAGAAGGGTGACCATTCTAATCCCTCTAACTATCGCCCCATTGCCCTAACTTCATCCCTCTCTAAGATTTTCGAAACTATCTTAAACTTCTATTTCTCCGTCACCTTGAACGCCTTTCACTTTTGTCGGATCACCAGTATGGTTTTCGCCAGGCGAGATCTACTGGTGATCTGCTCTCCTATTGCACCCATCTTTGGTCATCCTCTCTTAGGGATTATGGGAAACTTTTGTCGTGGCCCTCGACATCTCCAAGACATTTGACAGGGTATGGCACAAGTCTTTGCTCTTTAAACTTCCCTTTTTTGGTTTGTCTCCCCCACTTTTTTTCTCATCTCTAAGCTTCCTTGAGAACCGATCCATGGCAGTTGTTGTCGAGGGATCGATCTCTCGCTCTTTCTCTACCAGTACTCTGTAGTGGAGTCCCACAGGGTTCTGTTCTTTCACTTACTCTCTTCCTTCTTTTTATCAATGATTTACTTCACACTACAACTAATTCTATCCATTCTTACGCTGATGATTCTACTCTTCACTCTTCTTCACATTTTCCCCTTCCTCTTAACTCTCAAACTAGATCTGTTTCTAGAACTGATATCATTACTTCTATCAATGCACATCTGTGCAGCACCTCTGAATGGGGAGATACAAACTTGGTTAAGTTCAATAGTAATAAAACTCAATATTTACCAATTACACTTTGTAAATTAGACGATCTCCCACCAATTACATTTCAGGATGCTATCATTCTGCCAAATTCTGAAATAAATATGTTAGGCCTCACCATTTCCTGAAATATGTCCTGGAAATCACACATCCAAAGTATAGCTAAAGCTGCCTCCCGAAAGTTGGGATTGCTGTACAGATGCCTTAGCTACTTCACTCCTGAGCAGTTGCTCCAAGTATATAAGGGATTCATTTGTCCTAACTTGGAGTACTGCTCTCATATCTGGGGTGGCTCTTCTTCTGTCCAACTATTAGATAGGGTGGAATTAAAGGCATTTCGTCTTATTAACTCTCCTCCTTTAGTTGACAATCTCTCTTCCCTTTCTCTTCACCTCAATGTTGCTTCACTCTCTCTCTCTCTCTTTTACAAGTACTTTAACGGGCAATGTTCGGTGGATTTGGCATCCAGTGTACCGCCAGCAAGACCGTGGGCTCGTAACACATGTCTTGCCCGCAGTGCCCACCGTTTCTCTGTGGTTGTCGGTCACACGAGAATAACCCATGATAGTACACCCTTCTTTCCTCACACAGCCAAATTGTGGAATGCTCTGCCTTCTTCTGTGTTTCCAAACTTATACAATCTGTCTCACTTTAAAAAGATGGTTTTCCGGCATCTTCGTTGTATAGATTAACACAATATAACCTTTTTGTTCTCTATTTTTAATTTTTCTTTTTTTTTTCTTTTTTTTTTCACCTCCCAGGCCCCGTTGTGGGTCGTTTGACCTATGCCCAGGTGGGCTAATTCCCGTAAAAAAAACACACACACACACACACACACTTCACTCTTCTAATTACCATAATATTGTTCACTGTTTCTGCCACCATTTGAAATAATGGGAGTTCAAGCATTTCTGAATTTGAGAGTATTCTAAATTCCTGTATTTTGTAATACATGAGATAAACTGTTAATAGATCAGTTACATTGTATCATCCAAGATGAAAGGAGTGTTTGTATAATGACTCCTAATACTGTACAGGTATTCCTCGTTTAACAATAGGGATCCACCAACTCACCACCCAGTAGCACTCACAGCAGGTGAGGCTGAGCTCTGAGCTGTGTTATTGTTCAACTTGTAATTATATTTAGATTTTTTTTTTTTTTTTTTTACTGTTACGTGCTCACACAATCGTTCATACAGTGTACAAAAATAAGAGGTTAAAACATGAAGGGAATAAAAATTTCTTCTAGTGCAGGAATAACACACACAGTGGGGGAGGTGGGAGATCTGTCACCTGTGTACGGTCTTGTGTCCAGTGTGGAGTGAAATGATTGCCAAATGGTAAGGCAGTATTTTATTATTATTATTTATTCCTCACATTAATTGGTACAGTATACATGCGACACAGTTCAACCTGGCAGTCACTCGGCTGACTCGAGAGACGTGTGTGACTGCTGGCTGTGTAGGCCGTGACGTCACATAAGGGGGGGGGAGAGTGCGGCTGGCCTCACTTACAGCTAGCTCTCTGTCTCGATACACACGTTCACTTCCCACACAGGCTCTTCATTTTTCTTATTGTATAGTTTTACATTATATTTTCTTTATTTCTAAGCTGCATTATATTACAGTACAGTACTGTATTGTATTGATGCACACTTGGGAGTTTTTCCGTCTTCCCTCCCAAACTATCCCCAGTGAGTCGAACATCGCTAAACAGCGTTAAACAAGAGAGGGTGTTAAAAGTATTATATTGTAAACACAAATATCGCTAAGTTATTGTCCATTAAACGCGGGATACCTGTAATGCATTAATGGTTGAGATTTCAGACTACTGTAGGTGGGAGCAGGAGTCATATATACAATACATTGTATTTGTCTGTAAACAAGGATGTCAGTTCTTGAATCAAAATTTAATGGTACAATATTTTATTGAATTAACTTCATTACAATTAACATTACAAATTGTAGAGAGAGCATTTACTTTTTGGGGTGAATTGTTGCAATAAAGTATGTTTTACCTTTACCTGAGTCATAACATCAGTGCTCAAGGGACAAATTGAGATGCTAATTGTAGGATATATGTTAAGAGGAGGCAGTACCTAGCAGTTCTTATCTGTTAAGTTCACTACAAATATTTTTGTGTTTCAGGTCCAGCCTAATACCTGTACTCACAAACACAACATTCATGTTGACGTCTCTAGTAAAGGATGGCAAGTGTTTGGTATACCTGTAAAGGAAGAAAATTCAGACAGTGATGGATTTAATGAAGAACTTCAAGGAAAAATCAAGGAAATTGATGAAATTGTGAAAGAAGAAGAAATTTACTGTCATGAGGGTTTGTCGTGTGAAAAATCAGACCAAGGTTTGAAAGTGAAAGAAGAAGAAAAACCAGACCAAGGTTTGAAAGTGAAGGAAGAAGACCTGGAAAATGATGTATTTGTAAAAGTTGGAATAGAGGACAGTGATGAGTCTGAGAAGGAAGATACAACAGATGGTGACTTGTATGTGACTGTAGGAATACATGATGTTTAACAGATGTGCTGGGAGACAAAATTACAACAGAAAAACTTTAGATGACGTGTAACAACTGATGCTGAAAACTGTGGTCTTAATATACTTTAATACAGGGTGAGTCATTATGATTAAATATACTGTATGTATGAAATACAATACAGAAGTACTGTATGTTAAGTTATTGGACACCTGCACATCAGAAACATTGCAAGAACAGACGGGAGATTCTCCTTTAATTACATTTTGACAAAAGTAATACAAAAATGGTCAAAACTGAGTGAATATATAATCTCTGTTATGAGGCTGTATGACTTGTGTGTTGGACAAACAGAACAGTTTGGCTGCTAGATATTGTATGGATCATTTAACCCTTAAACAGTGGCCATCATTAGTGAAAGTTTGTTGTAGGGACAGTTACCATCATCAGGGGAAGTTAGTTGTAGGGACAGTTACCATCATCAGGGGAAGTTAGTTGTAGGGACAGTTACCATCATCAGGGGAAGTTAGTTGTAGGGACAGTTACCATCATCAGGGGAAGTTAGTTGTAGGGACAGTTACCATCATCAGGGGAAGTTAGTTGTAGGGACAGTTACCATCATCAGGGGAAGTTAGTTGTAGGGACAGTTACCATCATCAGGGGAAGTTAGTTGTAGGGACAGTTACCATCATCAGGGGAAGTTAGTTGTAGGGACAGTTACCATCATCAGGGGAAGTTAGTTGTAGGGACAGTTACCATCATCAGGGGAAGTTAGTTGTAGGGACAGTTACCATCATCAGGGGAAGTTAGTTGTAGGGACAGTTACCATCATCAGGGGAAGTTAGTTGTAGGAACAGTTACCATCATCAGGGGAAGTTTTATTTTCCTTGTGTTTCACACACACACACACACACATGTGGGGCAGTAGAGAATACTTAGTTGCTGGTTAAGGGCTAAATGTCTTTATGCAGTATATCCGGTTTCTTTGTTTACCAAAAAAATAGTACAGGTAATTTATACGTCCCAATATTTTTTAATACGAATAAGCTGGAGGGGATATTAGTAAGCTTGTGCAGGGTTATTAGAGTGTAGGGGTGAGGCTGTACACAGATACACAACTGACAAACACAAATGCCTGTTGTCAGGCAGCCAAATAATATGTAGATTTATAATTACATATCTTAATTCAATTTATTTTTAAGTCTAAATTGATGAAAAATATTAATTTATATCCTGTATTAATGAACAGTTAATACAATGTTGGAAATGTATTAGTATGGTTAGTTATATATACAGCTTACTGGAGGAAATAGTACCATCATGTTAAACTGTGAAGTATTAACATATTAAACTTTGATGGCAATCAGATTATGGAGCTGTAGTCTGTCTTTATTACTATTCAAAAAAAATTATTCAATTAAAATATTATTATTTTCAGCCATAAAAGGCATAAGTGTGCAAGGTTAGTAGTTGGGAAGGAGCAGGTCAGCAGTGGCCTCCCATCCATGGCTTATACCAGTTACTGTGGTGAAAATTTTACCATTTCCTTAATTTCTTATTTTTTCATCGGGTGGAATAAAATATCATTGAGGAAACCACATTAAATCCCTACTGTCTTTTGTCTTTATTTTGGTTAATTCTAAAGATATATTATGTTGTGTGTGAAAGTACTGTACAGTAGTAGAGTTACCAAGTGGTATTAATGTTGTACACAAATAGGCTTTTTTATGTTTGGTAAAGTATTTTATTCAGTGAAACTAATAATCAAACAATTATTACAGCTAGTTGTCAGACTAATGAATAGTGTAGGACATATGATGAGAATGAGGGAGGAAGGCTACCAACACCTCTCTTATTGCTCTCAACCTCACACATTGTGGTTCACAATGACTCGCTGACTAAAGTAAAGTACTGTATGTGCAGGGGTTTCCTGTACATTTTTAATGGGTTATTTTGTGTATTCCATAAATTACCATTAAGAATACAATACTACTCAGGTGTACAAATGCATTCACTCATGACTCTCCTCTGATTAACATTAAAATGATTATTATTATGTTAATACTACTGTATAATTAACTACAGTAGGGTGTATTTTGGATGAAAGTAAAAACCAATGAGTGATTTTTTCACATTGTGGGACAATGTGTGCCCCATACATTATAGTTAGAGGTTATATTGTGCAGTACTGTACCTGGAGATAAAAAATGGTAAAAGCTTCACTATACAGAATTCCCACAGTATAGTATATGCAATAATTAGTCCAGTAAATTGACATTGTACTGTGTGTGTAAAATGGATTATGGGTTGATGAATATTTATAGTTGCACTGTGGAAGACAGAAAATGGAGAGACCATATATCCAATAACTTTTAGTGTGAGTCAGATGAACCACAAGAGACTGTACACAGTGGGACAACTTCTGCAGAAGATTATGTGATGGAAACTTAGTGATGAATGAGGTGAAAAGTATATTTATGAAGCCTTCAAGCAAGAGTCTGATTCACTGTGTATCTCAGGAATAAATTGAGGATAATTGTTTATTTTTATTTTTATCTTAAATTGTAATTTTCAGTTTTACTTATTTTTAATGACTACAGAATGCAACATCTCATAATTTGGTTTAGTCATTCATCTCTACAATAAATTTTTTATTAAAATTTTTGTCTGTGATTCAGAAAACCTGAGATTTATTTAAAACATCCAAGTGATATTTTCCTTGTGAAACTTGATGTGTTTCATTACAGTGGTCCCTCGGTTAATGAGCACAATTTCTTCTAGAAGGTTGCTCGTTAACTGAAACCATCGTTTCAATGGGATTTTGGGTAATTGGTTCCAGCTCACCGAAAATTGCCTAAAGTCAACAAAAGAGGTAGTAAAGTGCACTTACTTTGAGGTGTGTATGTAGAAGGCTCCTGGATGATGATGATGGGAATTAGAATGGGGGTGGAGGAGAAAGGAGAAGAGAAGGCATTGGGGTGGAAGAGAAGTCACCCCATGGCGCCATTTCACCCATAAAATTTTAGTTCACTTGGTGTAATTCAAGATTGTTTTCTTTAAATCAACACTGCACTGCATTATATTTTGTCAATATGTGAAATAAATTTCAAAATGACCAATAATTTGCTTGGAAACACAGAAAAAAGCGTTATGTTGA
The DNA here is from genome assembly GCF_018991925.1 of Homarus americanus. Taxonomy (NCBI): domain Eukaryota; kingdom Metazoa; phylum Arthropoda; class Malacostraca; order Decapoda; family Nephropidae; genus Homarus; species Homarus americanus. Next base: position 3,435,882 of record NW_024740202.1, on the reverse strand, counting down.
AGAGAGTCTGAAGCAAGATGTTACCTCCACTGAAAAGACACAGAGACTGACGCCTGCTTGGTGTGTTGACAGGCTGTTTGGCACGCTAAAAACTAGTTTCCCTGTACTTAAATTATGTTAAATAATTGTTAAAATGACTAAAAAATTTAATATAAGACTTTTAAATTATTGAATAGTTGTAGTTGATGTCCGCGCGTCTGCTCTTTGATGTAGCAAAATTGTTTATTACTATTTCATTAAAATCCTTTATTTCTGTTATCATTTTATTTTCAATGGATATCACTGCTAAAGCAGACAGTCTGTCATTCACCATGGTACTGCGCAAAAAAGTTTTAATTCTCTTCAAAGTTGAAAAGCACCTTTCTGCTTCTGCCGTTGTCATTGGAGTTGTTATTAAAATTTTCAGCAACTTGACAGTGTCTGAAAATGTTGACTGTAGATTATTGTCATTCATCATCTCCAACAAGTCTATGAGACTTTCTGATTTACACAAATCTTCTCTTGTGTACAGTACAGTAAGTTCAGTTCTCAATTTGTCTTTTTCAAGCATGGGATATGCTGCAACTGCTTGTTCAAGTTCATTACTAGGGAAATTTTTGGCATACACTGGAAAATTATTCACTAAAAGTAACTTGCTTGCTTCCAAATGATTAGTAAAGCTGAATCTCTCTCTGCACTGCAGCAAAATTACGTCACAGACCTCCTTTGCAGCAGCTAATTTGTCTGTTTTAAATTTTCTTCTTTTCTGCTCAGGAGGCAACAGCAACACCATCGCATCACATTCGTCTCTTAACTTCTGAACTGCGGAATTAAAAACTTTTAAAGAGGCGTTAGCCTTAGCTGCATCAATATTTCTAGACTGAAGCTGAGAGAACATGATGTCAACATGAGGCATTACTTTGGAGAAAAATTCCAACCAAAATTCGAATTCAGGATCATTCACAATTCTTTTGATACCAGCTGCTGCAGATCCAGTTTCTCTTGAGTTAGATGCTTCCAGTGTGCTGCAACATTCAATCAGTGCATCTTTCATTTCATGCACAGCATTGACTGTTCTGCTCTTGAAATTCCAACGTGTTGCAGATGGCCTTGGAATTCGATGACCAGGAACATTCTCCAATGCAGCCATTCTTTGTGGAGACTTAGAAAAAAATGCTGGTATTCCTGACAAGCTATTGAAAAATACACGAACATTGGTATTCTGTGATGTTGCCTTTCCCAAAATCAAGTTCAGTTGGTGGGCATAACAGTGGATAAAGTGGGCATTGATATACACTTCTTTTATTCTGGTTTGCACACCTTTATTGACTCCACTTAGAGCAGCTGCACCATCATAAGTTTGGGCAATGAGCTTGTGTGGACAATCACCAATTAAAGTCTGGAGCTCTTTATGTAACACACTTGATAAGGCTTCTGCTGTCTGATTGATAGGGTTAAAAAATCCCCAGAATCTCTCAACAGGCTTCCCTTGTAGCTCATACCTTAGAACAATTACCATCTGTGTTTTATCGTAAATATCCGTTGTCTCATCACACATAACTGCCAAATAATCTGCATTCTTTACTTCTTCCTTGATCTTATTTTTGCAAATTTCCAACATAGATTCTAAAAGTTCATTCTGTATTGATTTAGATGTTCCTTCAAAAACTGTAGCGGTCTTTAATTGAGCATCTAAGCTAGAATCCAGTTCACAAGCAAAATCAACTAATCCACGAAATACTCCCGGATTCTTAGAGCTCATTGTTTCATCATGTCCTCTAAGAGGGAGTTCAAATTTTCCACAAAATTTTACACAGTTTATGATTTTGGATAACACATCTCTGTTTTTTTTCACCTGTTCATTGTGTTTTGCAACTGAGAGCTTGTATGCTGTGTCAATCTGAGCTGCAATGTTCACTTTACCCAGCAACGATAAATTAATCATGTTATTCATATGTTTGGCTGACTGCTCATGTTTCACTATTTTCTGTGGCAAATGCCTCAAGTCAGTCACACCACTTTTCGTCCATGCCGAGTCCCCACCAAACAATAAGCATGGAAAGCAGAATAAAGTATTTGCCTCGTCACAACCACAGAGCCATTCACATTTCTGATAAACACTCATGTTAAACTGGCGTATATATTCTTTGTTCCTGCTTGTACTGTTCTGTTGAATGGATAAAACTGGTGTAGGTCTTCCTCTTGCTTTGATTTCAGTCTTTTCATTTAATGTCAGCTGGGAAAAGTTGATGTTTTGCAAATACTTCACTCGATTTTCCATCGTCAAAGGGTAATTAAAGAAAGCACGATTTAACCACACCGTCCACACGCAATGTAAACACGTTGTACGAGACTGAGCTGCTTCAAGTGCAGACATGAATCGTACAGCATTGACAGCAACTATGAAAGTAACTTAAATTTTGGTCTGATTTTAATGAAAATTCACTTAGCAACGTATTGAAAATAATTAAATAACATATAAAATGATATATTTGTTGGTAGTGTATTATTCAGCTGTCTCTCTAAAGGAATCATACGCCTGGCAGCGAGTGTCTGGGGGGACTGCAGCTCTGCAGCCCTATGCACGAGCCGCCACTGATCACCACTGAGTCAGCCACGCATAGCCATAAGAGAAGATACATGGACATACAAACTGTTTACTAGAAGACTACAATAATGTCATTTATCCTTAACTATTATTGAGAGAATAAACCAAGACTCACATTATTTGAAGCTGTAACATTTATTCAATGGTAGTTAACCAAATTGACTCCACACACAGAGACTCCATCATTTCACTCCTCTCATGCAGCTGTTGTACCACTTTGGGTAGTCTTGTGGTCCTGGTGTATGGCACAGTACTCCCCGACATCTTCCTCAACTTTTGACGACTAACTCGACTTTGGTCTACCTCTCCATCTATCTTGACTTTCACTGCATATCTTCACAAACCCATCACTGGTTCTACACTGCACTTGGTTATATCATTGTCATATAATTTCAATATACTGTACCTGTAATTTCATTGCTATAAAAAATCTATGATCTTTTTCTTCATACTACAAATATAACATTCATCTCTATCCTTTTCAGTCTTAATACTTGTGGTAAATAAAACACTTGATTGGTACATCCAAGCTTTACTCGACTCATTTCATTACATATCTGAAATAACACAAAAGCAAATGTTGTAACAATTCAAAGAGGAAACAACAATGAACATAATATAACATGGTGGTTTTATCCTAACAATGAAACTGTAAACTAAAATGATACTTACAAACAAGAACAAAATAATATTACAGATTTTCCATAATGATGTTTGAAAAATATCACATTCTTCCCTCCTAGAAAATGTATGCTAATAGTGCATAAACACAGCAGATAACTCAAATACATACTGCTCATCAAGATACTAATTAACTTCAATACATGATCTTAATCCCAGCCGTAACGATTGGGAGACTTTGGTACTCGAGTAGACCTTCTGGGTGTCACCGGGGAAGGGGGAACATCTTCACTGGGTATTTCACACGGTAAGTCACGACCTTGAATACTAGGTGTAGTAGGGGAATCCATCATTCTCGTCCCATTGCCATAAACTCGAGAGGGCTGATTCTTGTGATCAGGCTCGACATCATGCTGCTACATAGGAGTTGTCAGACTTGTTGGACACGGGGCCAAATCACGGACAGATACTGTAGATTGGTGTCCATCTGGTTACCTAATGCTAGCAGATGTTGGGTTTACATCGAGCTCAACTTGGTCTTCTGGAGGTTTTCTTGCTAGATCTGACAAAACGTCGAAGCAGCACTGGTCCAGGGGTCATAAGCCTTGATGGTAGTGAACTACCGTAAGTTGAGCGTCATTGAAATAAAAAAAACGCTCATGCAAGGTTGTATTGAAGTAGACAAAAGTGATCTAATTGATTGTTGTGCATCTGGAAGCACCAATTTCCAGTGTTCTGCTACATCGTGTGACTTCAGTGTTAGACGAATAGCCTTCCATATGATACCATTGTACCGTTTGACCTGTGCATTCCCTGTGGGATGGTAGGGTGTTATCCTGCTTGTTGCGACGCCCTTTTGTGAAAGGTATGCCTTGAGCTCCTGGGACATAAAAGAGGTATCTCGTCTGAGTGGATAAAGTTGGGCAATCCACAAAGGCTAAATATTGTTTCATGGCATTTGATCACAGTTGTCATGTGCATGTTAGGGAATGGGAATGAAAAAGGAAAGCGCAAGTACTCACCAACTGCTGTAAACATACAGTATAAGGATTACAGGTTGCTTATGGTAGAGGCCCCTTGAAATCAATGCTGAGCCGCTCCATAGGCTGAGTAGCTTTGATGAGTGTCCCTTCCGACGGGCGGTAGTACTGGGAGGGAGGGAGGGAGGGAGGGAGGGGCTGGCTTCAAATCTGCGCAAACTTTGTAAGAAGATGCACATGTTCTTTTTACATCTTCTATTGAACATGGGAGCTTTTTTGATCTCACAAAGTGTAGGAGCCGAGTCACTCCAGGATGGCAAAGTCCATTATGGATTTCAGTGAGTAGATGCAGGAAATGTTGAACAGCAAAATGCTCTGGTCAGCGTATCAGGAGCCACATTTTCCTTTCCGTGGCAATACCGTATGGTGTAGCTGAAGGATGCTAGCTCCAACCTCCATTCTTGTATTTTATTATTCTTTGTTTTAGTTCAGTTCATCTTCTGCTGTCCAGCATAAATGCTGCAGAGCGTTGGTCAGTGATCAGCACAAATTGACGCCTGGCTAGGAAATGGCTCCAGGTATGCACTGACTCTATAATGGCAGTAGCCTCTTTCTCTACAGCTGGATAAAGTAGCTCACTGCCCTGCAAAGTCCTGGACATGAATGCAACAGGACAGCCACCTTGGTTCAAGACTGCTGAAATAGCTACCTTTGAGGCATCGCACTCCACTACAAATGGCAGGTCCTCGTCGACAGACCGTAGAGTTGCATCCACAAGTCTTTTTTTTTTTAAGAGTTCAAATGCTGTCAAAGCTGCTTCGCCCAGTGGGAATGTCTTACTTTTTACCAAAGGTTGAATCATGTTTGAGAAATTGGGGATCCATTTGGTATAATAGGCAAACATTCCCAATTCCCTCCGCAGAGATCCTACGTTTGTGGGTGGCGGCAATTCTTGGAGCGGACAAATCCTCTCAGGGTCTGAAATTATGGTACCACTCCCTACACGATAGCCAAGAACATTGATGGAGGATACTGATTTTATGGATTTAGATTCGAGTACGAAGTTTCTGCACTCAGCGACTTTTAGAAATTTCCAAAGATGTTCGTCATGTTCAGCCTGGGTATGTCCGCAATTGTAATGTTGTCTGGGAAAGTATTCTTGAGATTTTCTTCTCCCACAAGCTTGTCCATTAAACGTTGAAAAACAGCAACTCCATTTGACACCAAATGGTATTCTACAGAATTGATACAGTCTCCCATCAGCTTCATAAGCTGTGTACTTCTTGTCAGATTCCTTGATTGGAGCTTGGTGATAGGCACTTTTCAAGTTGAATGTAGAAAACACACTGTAATTGCCAAGATTATTGACCATGTCATCTATCCGGCAGTGGATAAGCATCTAGTTCCGTATACGTATTGATTAATGGTCTGAGAGTAGTCAATGCAGTCTCTCTTCTTGTGTCTGTTAAGAGGATCTTTCACCACAACAACCTGGGCGTGCCATGGATATGAGCTTGCTTCAACGATACCTTCTGACAGTAAGTTAAGATGTTTGTTGCTTAATGAACAAGTGGTCATCCTTACTGAAGCGCCGCGAATTGGTTGCAATGGGTTTACATTCTGGTGGTAGGTTTGGATAAAGCGATGGCTCACCCGTCAATGCTGCTGAGAGTGTACAGACTGAATTGGTACCAGCAACTGTGAGCTCTGGTTTATGCCCTCCATACTCGAATGTCAGACTTTTGTGTTGTTTCTGAAAGTCTTGGCCCAAATGCAAGTCACAACACAGATCTTTTAATACCCCAAGGCTGGTAGATGGATACATTTGGCCATTGAGCTTCAAAGTTACATTAGAAAACCGAGAAGAGCTGATACTTAATGACGTTGATGCCATAGAGATCTCCTTAACTGATGGATACACTGTCAGATTTAATTTTTTCGCAGTACATTTACTTATGAAACTATCAGAAGTACATGAATCAATTAGTGCCTTCAGCCTGTGTCCATTTACTGTGACTTCAGTAACTGCATGTGAGAGGCTCTGAGGAAATGCAGTTGTAATAGCAAGAACAGTAGGATTGTACAATGTAGCAGTAGCACTCACGGAAGTCTTTGACTGACAGTCTTTAGCAAAATGCCCCTTCTTGCTGCAAGTATGGCAGGTAGCATCACACACCTGGCACTTGTTTCTAATGTGAAGCGCACCGCCACAGAAGTAACATAGATGTAACATTTCTTCCTAACAGTGTAGACAGTAGCTAGTGTATGATCCTCATGGGGTAGTTCTTCTTTTGTCTGGGGTTGCCCAGGTACAACTAGAGCAGCAGTGTGTGCACTTGGTGATGAGCAAGCAACAGCATTACGCTGGGCCGGTCAAGTGAGTAAGCCTGATTACAGACATTCTGTAAGCCAGGTGTCCTGTTCTCCAGAATACGTTGCCGGACGAGTGGTGAGGAAATACCATTGATGAAGGCACCACGGATTAATTCTTCACGATATTGTTCAGCGGTAACTGCTATCACGTTACAATCTTTACTGAGTTTGCGAAGTTCTCTGAGAAACTCATCAAAGGTCTCACCAGGCTGCTGCTGCCATGTAGCCAAGAGGTGTCTAGCAAAAATCTCATTGAAAGTTTTCACACACTACACACTTTCTAGCATAGATATAGCATTTTCAAAGGTTGTACACTCTTCAATAAATTCATTAACAGTACACTGTTCATTAGTTCTGAGTTTGTTAGGAGCATTTTCTCCACGCTCCTCAATGAAGTTTATGAATGTGCAATGCCAGTGCTTCCACTCCTTGGCTGCTGTAGGCGATATAGGATCAATATCCAGACGTGTGGGGCTTAGTAGATTCTCCATGGTAGGCTTAGACGAGTCAAGTAAATTGTGGTAAATAAAACCCTCCGCCATGATGTAAACAATAACTGCTATAAGTAACGACTAAACCCTTGAGAAATTTTTTAAAAATTTTTTACGGGCATTAGCCCACCCGGGCACAGGTAATGACCCACATCAGGGCCTGGGGGGAGAAAATATAATAATAAATAATAATTATTATAATAATAAATCTATTATCATTATTATTACAACAATTAATTAAATTAATAGCAAATTATTACAAATAAAATAATAATAATAATAATAAAAATAATAACCATAAATAAATACAAAATTGAAAAAATAAATCCAGAGTGAGAAATTATATACTGTACATTATATATGTTGTGTTATCCAAGTAAAAGAAACAATTGAGACCCTGCAATTGTGTGTAAATGAGGCAGAAAGTCAGATCAGCAACCTGGGACTTGGTCACAATTTTCGTGATGCCATATGGCAGCAGGGTCTACCATTAGACAACACATTATGCTTCCAATATCTTCCCAGGCGGTAGTACCTCCCTGTTTGATAGCTACCTACTACCTGGAGCATGGAGACACTGCTGTTGCAGTACAGGGTAGCAACAAGCAGAGGGCAGCACAGCAGCAGCCAGCACAAGGAAGCAGAGGGCAGCACTCCAGCTTTATATGTAATGAAATGAGTCAAGTAAATCGTGGCAAATAAAACACTTGGTTGGTACATCCAAGCTTTACTTGATTCATTTCATTACATATTTGAAATAACACAAAAGCAAATGTTGTAATAATTCAAAGAGGAAACAACAATGAACATAATATAACATGGTGGTTTTATCCTAACAATGAAATAAACTAAAATGATACTTACAAACAAGAACAAAATAATAATACAGATTACAGTATTTAACATAATGATATTTTTAAAATACCCGGTATCACAATACAGTACTACTGTACCACATATGCTGGTACTGTACACTAACATAAAACCTTCAAAATCACAGCAGTCCATCCTGTACAAAAGTAGAGAGAGGATCACTTTTCTCTGTATCACTTGTGATGCCTCTTCTCATAGTTCTTTCATTGACGATTTTGTATACTTTTGTATCAGCACAACTGTCATTCGTCTCTTCTATTACATGTAAGTCACTATTTTCTCCACTCTCCTTCACATATAGGCCTAAGCCATCACCTTCCCTCATAATTACATCACATTCCACAATGAGTCCTTCTCTAAATCTGTCACTGTCTAAGTTTGCTTCCTTCATGTCTGAACAACTACCCAGGTTTTTTTCCCTCTCCAATACATCTTCATTTAATTTTTCTTTTGATAAAATCTCATCACAGTCCACTTCTTCTTCTTTCACAACAACATCACACTCTAGGATTTGTTCTGGTGTCTCATCTCTGCTTTCCTTTTCTTCCTTGACTGGCACACCAAACATCTGCCATCCTTGATCAGAAATGATGGAGGTATGGTCTAGGCTCTGCATGTTTTGCTGTATCTAAAAAGTTATTACAAAAATTCGTTATCTCAACAAGTATAACAAAACATTTCAATTAGAAATTTTACATCCTACAATATGAAGTATCTCAGTCTGCCTGTGACAGTGGTAATACAGTGGAACTCTCAAGAACAATAAATAACATAAAATGACTTTCAAGAACACAGGTACCCCAAAGTAGAACCCCCAAGGCAGAAAATCCATACACACACAAATAAAATATGCATTTCAGAGTAGTTCCTCTCTCTCATATATATGTATATAAAAAAGGGATGTAAACGACACTAAAATTTTTGCCAATACCCATACTCATTTTCAAGCTGCTAAAGATATTCCAATACTTAGCCGATATTGATAAAAACAAAATTAAAAATGATTTAAAAATAATAAGCAAGCTTAATGACAGCTAACTATATTGTATATGTAAGCAGTAAGAGTGACTGATTCAACAGACCTTAATTGTACTGGGAATATAAAATTTACATCTCCTCAGGACTCGGGGTGTGCAGTAACACTCTTGGATCTCCTTTATAGAAAGTGAAATTATTATTATTTTTTTTACTTTCTAAATATTATAAATCAGGAGCCAAAAATTTAGAAATGCATACAGTAAATAATGTTAAGCCAATTCTGAAAAGAAACTCAACAAATTGTCGCTGATCACTGCTCATGTTTTGGTTCCAATACTGTAAGAATTATATATACAGTAGCAGCCAGTGATAACAAACTTCACAACCATGAATTACACAAATGTGTACTGTAGTCATTGTTGCCCAAATACGGAAGACAAAATATCGATGAACTATATGTTAATTTCCTTGTAAGCTTCTTTTAAATTGTGGCTGTCAAAGTCATTCAGCCAACCAAGCCAAATCTCACTTAACTTAACAACCTTAGATATTTTAAGAGTTAATTTATATGTAGGTTAGGTTGGGTTTAATTGATCCCTTCAGTCTGTTTAAAAATCATAAAACTTTAAAAATTTAGTTTATTCATGATTTTGGTTTTAGTACAGAAGGTGTTGGTGTTTTCAGTGTTCAGATGAAGAGGGATTCAATAACTCAAAAAGTGATTCTTAACATTTTTACAAGTTAGGAAATGTTAGGTTAGGTTTTCAAAGGTTTGTTTAGTGTTACTGTTAGTATTTTACCCCCCCCTTTTCCCTCGACTTCAAAGCCCTGCCCACTTTAAACAACTAATATAAATTTCTGATGGAAACGCTATAGAAGAAAGGTGTCTTTGAATTGTCTAAACTACTAATTCCAAAACTTAAAATCCTAAAATTTGCTACATGACTGACATGATAATAATACTTACTTTACCTGACCAGTAACTTCAGAGAATTTTTCTATATTTGATAAATGTTTTCTTGTCTCATGAAAATCCTCCCCAACACCGAGGACTTAGTTTGTATAGCTATAATTTGTATGTCTTTCTGTCCTGAACATATGCCCGGTGATGCACTACAGGTTACCAGTTACTGTTATATTACATGATTTACTGGACATAATTAACAAAGCTAAGCCAAAACTAACACAGGTTAAGTGAGGAAGTTAGGTAGGTTAGGTTAGTTAAAGAAGTTAGGTAGGTTAGGTTAGTTAAAGAAGTTAGGTAGGTTAGGTTAGTTCATTTTACCACTGATAAATCACACAACAGTAGCTGCTATTTTTTTTTAATTATCTCGGAGGTAAACAATGAATATGTCATCATGGATGTGGTCATATAATAATGCTTGGGAAGGAAAAACTTTTAGAAATATTTCCAAAAAAAATATTTCTTTCACATTTTTTTTTTTTTTTCATGAGGTAAGACGGTATTAATTTATTTTCGGACAACACAGGAACCTTAAGAATTTTATCTATGCAATCAAAAGTTTTGACAGTTCCAAGATACCTTTCTTCTATGACATTCCCCTCGCAAACAACTTATATATGCCAGGCGTCCAGGGGGTTAGGTTAATCTAGGTAATTTTTTGGTCATTTGCAAGGTTAACGTCATAGAACAAAAGAGTCTTAGAACTGTGTAAACTATTGATTGCAAAGATAAAATTCCTAAGATTCCTGTTTTGTTCGAATGTAAAAGTTTACTGGTAAGACAGCATTAATATTACAGTATATTGAAAAATTTCCTACAGTTGCTGGTGAAGGAACACAACCATCAAAAAGTATTAAGCACTCCAAATGTTAAACTTAATTTAAAACTGACATACATGTACACTACTGTACAGGTATTACATTTTTCTACAAACCTTTAAGAAATAATCTTTAAGCAAGTTCTACAAGTCTTACTCCTTGTTTCTTTCTACAATTCACTTGGCAAATATTACACATACCATCATACAAAATGAGCAAATTGAACCAACCAAACCTAAATTAATTATTTTATCTAATTTAACAACCTTACAGTTTATGAAGTGGTTCCATGGCTACCATGCCCACAGGCTGTGTCGCCTTAATATTAGGCCACATAAATAACTTGGTCTGCAGTTGCTACATGGCAGTTGGGTTGGATTAGGTTAGGTTGTCTTCTTATATTGTCAAGTAGTTTAAACATGGAGAAAAAATCCCATCTAAAAGCTAGCTATTGTTCTCCGAAATGCTGAATGAAATGGATCCCACTAAGAGTGCAATATCACGACCATGCAATCTATGGGCTAAGTAGCCATAATTTTGTAGCCACAATCACTATTACAGAATGGGAAAATGACAATCTTTATTCCCATACTATTTACAACAAAATTCTCTGACAAGTACAACTCACCCTACTTATCTCCCTCCTCCTAAATGCCGACTTAGGTCTTCCTCTTGGTCTTCCTCTTGTCCTTCCTCTTGGTCTTCCTCTTGGTCTTCCTCTAGGTCGCTTACAAGTGGATGGATTTGAGGGTGCTAAGGGGTCACGTCCCAGGACAGGTGTTGACACCGTCAAGGGTGACGTGTGTTCTGGGTAGCTGTCACTGGGTTGCCTAACAATTTTTCTACCAGTTTTAGCAGTTGACACTACCAGGGTTGGGGAGGTGTGTTCTGAGCAGCTGTCATTGGAATGCCTGGCAATTTTTATGCCGTGTCTAGATGATGATACAAGATTTGAAGTTATTCCTTTTGGGTACCGGGTTGGTACTTGATACGGAAGTAAAATTAGTTTTGTTGTCCACCCCGTGTTCCACTCCATATAATTTTTGTAGTCTGACGCGACAAAATGATCACTACAAAGCCTGCTGTAATACGAAGGTCCTTTCCAGTTGGCATGTCTGGTTTTGCTGACGAACAGTGTCCACTCTTGACGTGTTGCAGGATCTTTTGGGAACTGAAAAAGTTGTACTCCCGGGGCTGACTTCTTACCACACCCAGAGAGGACACATGTATAGCCCATCTTGCCAACGATAACAATAAAATTTGAACAATAACCATGAACTAGAAGCTAAATAACGCACAAGAAACATTAGTGGTGACGCAGGACACACCAACGTCTGTGTGGTAAACAAAGCCTCTGAGTCTGTGACGACATCAGCAATAGCCATATCAACAATAGGCAATGTCACACATATATTAATATCGTTCACTTAAAATCTCAAAATATAACTGCAGGACGAATGAGTATTTAGTGCGATAATGAATGAATAAGATCGGATTCGAAACTTAAGGGAATCGATTAAAAACACATTTCCTTTAAGCACGGAGTGCCCGTAGACCTCACTTGTTCACGATACCTATTTGATATATTACAAAACTATCTACATTACTTTTAAATACAAAATAACTTATAAAGGTAATATGTCCCTGTGTACGTGTTTATGTAATGGGTAAGTAAAGATTAATATTGTTAAAAATATGGTAAATTGCATAAGTGCACACAACTCTGTTAGAAATTAAAAACAAATTCTAAATAATAATAATATAATAATAATAATAATTAACGGTTTTTTAAAAGAGCATGGCAGCCGGAAGGCTGAAAATATACAGTTACATAATTGGGGAATGGGTCTCTCGATTTACAAATAATATACAAGTAACATAAGTGATACAAATATGATATATAATAACTAGGTGGGGAGAAGCTCAAACTACAGGGCATTTCAACATAGTGACAGTGCAAGGAGTAGTGTTTACTGGGAGTGAGTACACTGGTTTATTACAAGTTATTGATAATTTTTACAATGGTTGGTGACTGGGCTGTTCTTATAGCAATCAGTGCGTGCTCGTATGGGCCGGATGTGGTTGTGGTGTCGAACAGAAATTCAGGCGAGGGATCTCGGGTGGAAGTAGGAGCCGGTGTCGAGGATGGTGCAAAAGCTTCTCTAGTGTATTTATGTGTATTTAGATCGGTTATGACCTTAATTTCCGTCGTAAATTGGTCGGGTTTTTTCTTATTAGATATAAACTGTCAAAGCTAAAGGTCCATAAGAGTCCCGGCCCTGACATGGTGCATCCCAGAGTGCTGAGAGTTGTGCAACGAGCTTGTTGAGCCCCTGAAGATCCTGTTCTGTAAATGCCTGGATGAACAAAAGGTCCCCAGTGAATGGAAAATGGCTCATGTGAGTCCTATCTTCAAGAAGGGCAATCGTCACTCCACGAACAACTAAAGACCAGTGAGCTTGACCAGCATAATATGTAAAGTACTTGAGAGTATTATCAGAGATGCCGCGATGGAACTTCTACTACGAAACAACCTTGTAAAGGATTGCCAACACGGTTTTATGCCGGGGCGCTCCTGCTTAACACGATTGCTGAAGGTATTGGATATTTGGACCCATATTCTGGAACGGGGTGATAATATCGACAATATATACCTAGATTTTGCCAAGGCTTTCGACAGTGTACCCCACGAAAGGCTGAAAATCAAACTAAAAGGGTACGGAATTCGGGGAAATGTCCTAGCATGGTTAGAAGACTTTCTACATGACCGCAAGCAGTGTGTGGTGATTAATGGCACGAAATCATCATCAGTACCTGTCACAAGTGGGGTACCACAGGGCAGTGTATTGGGCCCACTGTTGTTTGTTTGTTTCATAAAAGACATGCCTGACGTTGTACACTCCTCCATACAAATGTTTGCCGATGACGCCAAGTTATTTCGGGAAATTAAGAACCAAGCAGACTGTGAAGAGCTGCAGAAGGATCTCTGTGGGCTCCAGGAATGGTCAAAGAAATGGCTGCTGAGATTCAATGTCACGAAGTGAAAGAGGATGCACCTGGGGCGTACCAACGGTAAGGAGGCGTATCATATGTCCCAACGGGATGAAGAAACTGCACTATTTGAGACTGAATGTGAGAAGGACCTAGGTGTGTATGTTGACAATGAGCTGAAGTTCTCGGGCCATTGCAAGAAGAAGGTAAATCAGGCAAATAAATTATTGGGTCTTATAAGAAGGTCGTTCAGATATCTAGACGGTCCGTCCCTCGTAACGATCCTCAAAAGTGAAGTGCTTCTCCATCTGGAGTACTGTCACCCTGTCTGGTCACCCTGTCTGGTCCCCGAGATATGCTAGGGACTGTCAGTTGGTTGAAAATGTTCAGAGGAGGGCCACCAGACTGGTGCCTGCACTTCGGCACCTCAACTATCCTGAGAGATTGGAGCGCCTGAATTTGCCTAGCTTATACTACAGACGGGCAAGGGGCGACCTAATTGAGGTGTATAAGCATCTCAAGGGGCACTACTCAGTCGAGTGTCCTTACTTGGAGCTGGCGGACGCTCGCCCCACAAGGGGTCACAGCTCAAGATTGAAGAAGCCGCAAGTCCAGAAAACTGTGAGGGCAAACTTTTTCGGAGTGAGAGTTGTGAACTCTTGGAACAATCTGCCAGAAAGTGTTGTGATGGCACCGAGTGTGAGCTCTTTCAAGACCAGACTTGACCAACACTGGAGCAGGTTCAGGTACATTCAGGAGCTGGTGCATGCCCAGTACTTGCCAACAGTGCATAACAGAGAGCCAGTACAGTACTGTACATGACTAGTACTTGCCAACAGTGCGTGACAGAGACGTGACCGATCGCCCAAGCCGCTAACGAGCCGATTAGTGAAGAGGATAATAGTAAAAGTAATGGCGGAAGATTAATGGAAGAAAATAGAGAAAATTTGGGATACGCTATCTCCGTTATTATACATTTGTGACGATAATGTAACAAAGGAAAATGATCTTATAATTAGATGTCTTATTCGAATAGGATAATAGATTAGGGGTAGGAATGTTGTATGCAGAAAGGCAATAATACCACAAATATATTCTATAAACACTATCAGAGCTTTTTTTTCAGTTTTTAAGGATTTTCATGTCTCGCCAGTTAATAACTAATTAGCAAATATCTCACAGCGATCAGAGAACTTCTGTTCGTAATCAATATTAACATCATTAGACGTTAATGTTTATAATGAACTGAAGCTCTCAGATCACTGTGGGAAGGTGTCTTGCTAATAAGCTACTGTAGTGATGCGACGATCCTACTATACAGTACATACGGCTTTGACCAAGGGTGTTATTGGGCAGATTACACAATACAGGTACTGTATTATTTATTTTTCACACAAAACTCAGCGTGACTGGAGGTAAATTATACTTAAGCTTCTCCTCACTGGATCATACGTCAATGGGATGAAGTACTTATATATTGGCCATAAAATGTCCTACTATTTATTGCAGATGGCTCCCAACTGTATGTGCTTGTTTAATCCACTGTGTTATCGCCACGTGCCGGCCACATGTTGAGTGAAGAAACTGTTTACAAATCAGGATAGCTTACTAAGCGAGATGGAGCTGGTAGTAGCTGTGTGACTGCCTGAGGGCCAGCAGTCTCGCTTTCTACCGTAGAGACAACATCTTGAATTTTCGTTCAGCCAACATCTACCAAGAGGATATTTATATTTGTTCTCATTGGTCAAACCCTAGACCCCAAAACATGAGTGTGATTGTGAACTATTAAATCCTCTAAGAACTCTTAATAACTTTTATAAGTATATTTATGTACTGTATATTGATCATATTATACAAACTGTGTCCTGATGTATCAGCAGTTGTAACATGCGAGTTATATTTAAGAGGTTAATAGGTTATGTACTGTATATTGATCGTACTATTAGAACTGTGTGTCCTGATATACCAGCATTTGTTATATGTGAATTGTTCTTTAACAGGTTTTGATCGAATTACACTCATCGCGTCAGCAACAAGGGTCTTATTGTCCTGCACAAACCAAAATCGCTCCTATGAGCAGTTATACACTGAATGAAAATAAAATAATGTGTCTACCTTCAACTCTCACCAATATGTCAAGGGTTCGAGCCTCGGCCCAGACGCGAATTTTTTTTTTCCTGAGGGCTTCCGTCATCTAGAACAAGAGGCAACGTCGCCTCCTGTACTAACACTGGATAAACTGCCCAAACAGCTAGTAAGCTGATAAGTGGTGAATGTGATAAAAATAAATACAAATAAAAATTAACCTTAGGCCTGGGCGGGACAAAATTCTGTCTCACCTACTTTTACTTTTTTCCTCCACTGATTGGCTCGTTAGTGCGTACTTCTCATTTCCAGTTTTTCATGTTCAATTTCTGTACTAATGGAGATGTTTAATGGTTGTCCTTTGTCAAGTTTCTACCAATCAGCTGTGATTTTGTTTCCTCTGCAGTACTATAGTATCGACAACTCTATACTGAATATGGTCAGGTATTTAGAACTGTATATAATATTGTGCACAAAGATAGGAACCCCACATAAAATAAACTTTTAAAGTCATTCACACAATTATCTACCACAAATTTTGGACAGTGACTGAAATAAAATTAACTTCGATTACACTGTGATGCAAGGGCGGATCCAGGGTGGGCCCTAGGGGTCCCCCCCCCCCCCTCACCAAAAAAATTCCATTATTTTTCTTTAACGCAGTACTGTACTGTATTGTACTCAGGTATTTTTGTATAGTAAAAAGTATTTACTATCGACTTCAGAATATCTCCCAATATCAAGTGTGCATGACTTCAAAATGGCCTCAAAATATAAATGATATTGGTCAGATTTAAAAAAATAAAAAAATTATGGCTGACTTACAGCGTCCCCCAAAAGCCCCCCCAACTGAGTGGGCTCGCTGCATTCGCCATGCTCCCCCACCCACAACTTCTTGGACCCACCCACCCCCCTCTTGTTGATATTCCTAGATCCGCCCCTGTAGTGTCACTACAGTTTATCTGCACAAACAGGTACTTACATAGTCCATGAGCAGTTGTCTTCTTAGCCTCACCTCCCTTTTTCTCAGTTTGTTTAACTTCCTTATTTGGTCAGCACTCTTCCGTTTTGTCCTTGGCATGATAAGATATCAATCTGGGAAAGAATTTTATTATGTGATGTTACTCTATCAGAAGTAGTATACTGTACATGTGATTTTTTCATACTACAGTACATTACATAGTGTACAGTATATATAAATGTGGTTCTCATTATGAAATGCTGTCGTGGCAGACATAACCCCGTCTCTGCAAGGTGGATAGCCCACCTGCTATCAAATCTCCCTCTTTACTTCCCACTTCCTGACTTTACCTTCCTCCTACACTGTCTTCCACCTTCAGAGCAAACGGCTCTCCATCTCATCATCATCATCAATCCCAGTTAATATCATTTTACAACTTGGCTTGGAGTGAGGTAACCCAAGAGTTTCGAGTTGTAAGCCTGAGTGTAACTTTTATACACTATAGACTAAGACTAGTTCATGAGTCAGTTATGCTTCCCTCTCACATCCAACTTTCATAAGGGACCTTGAGATGCAACACAGCACACCATTTAAAGTAGGAAACAGAGATGTGCGCACTACATCATCACATGTAACTTGGTTTATCTCAACCAGAGTGGAGTTACCAGTGGACATTGTTTTTAATTTCATTATCCATCCCAGCTTCTGCTCTTCCCTAACCCTACAAAAGCACATTACTGTACCTTAAATTTTACCCAAATCTTTACCATTTTCTCCTTATCCCTAATTATATTTCCAAAGTATCTCATTTTTCTTATATACTGTACTTCCAATATTGTATAGTACAGATCCTAGGACCACTTATCAAAGGGCTCTTGTTTCAGGCTATAATTAGGAATAAACCCAAAGTATTCAGTAGTATAAAACCCAGCACTCCTAGTGTACCCTTAATCATTATCTTAATTATGTTTCGTCATATTTTTTAAAGCTTGTAAAATGTGTTATTGTTATATCCTGACTTTGGAGATCAATAAATTTTCAATAAATTTAAAGTCTTTCATCAGTTCTTATGTACAGTTCTGTAGACAGGAAAAAGGTTGATAGTAATACTGAAGTTGTCGAACATATCCAATTATATTATTTCCCCTATTACTAAAACAATATTTATTATGGCATAATCAAGTCTTGGATACCAAGGAAATTAGTTCAAACCTACTTTGAATTAAATTTAATAGCAATATCCAACACTGTTGACATTTAGTGAACTATATAAGACTATCACATTAAATACTTGTAGTTTATGAAATATGACATGAACCAAACTACCAGTATCCTAACCTAACCCGGAGTTATTTTTCAATTAAGATAGAATAGATGGCTGGCTAAGTTTTGTTCATTATTCATATGTACAGTATAATGCCAATGTCTCACACAACACAGAACATTAGTAACTAATGAGAGTGGCATGCTGCACTCCTGTTAGGCAATACTGTACTGTACAGAAGCATTCTTGTGTTACCTCAATAGTGTATTGAATACTTTTCCAATTTTGTCTACAGAATTACTGATCATTACTTCTTACTGTTGAAAATAGTTGTAGATATCAGAGAAAAATTAAATTTCTGGGAATTATTTTAAATGCGCAAAATAAGAAAGCAATACAGTATTCAACATTCAAACATTTTGTTGCATGATGTTACGGCATTACCGATAAATCAACCTAACCAAACACTTAAGTTATTTCTTAGCAGTTTGGTAAGGTTACGTTTGATCTGTGTCAATCCTTCATGTATCGTCTAATTGTTCGGTCTCACAGATGATGACTGTCGACAACTGACTCAAATTTTACTAATGTATATATTCCATGTTCATATTTCCTTTTCCTGTTGTTGAATACCAATTTCTTCAATAAGAAATTGTGTTTTGTAATTCTGCAAGAATACAGGAAACACTAATTAAAACTGCCCATGCAAGAAAGCTTCAGTGCAGTATGAAAGCAAGTTGAGAATTTACTATGGTAAATATTTAAGTCTAGCTGTGCAAGCTTATTTAGTATTTAGGACAGTGAAACAAACCATAATTATTCATTGAGTGTGATTTACTGTTTCTTTTCCTCTGATATTTACTCTTAAAAAGTGTCAAGTCCAGTTATGACTTTTGCCTCTTCAGTTAATTGATAATAGCCATCAGTGAATTATGATTTTGGCAGGAAAAATTAATTACTGGATATCACGAAGATTAGGAACCCAGCTTATGTCACTTGATGATTAAGCACTAATGCTAGCCTTGGTAAATATTTAGAACTTGCCAACACCTAACCTTTACCACCAGGGTGTTTAATCACCAGGTGAAATAAACTGAGGTTCCTATGGTACTCTAGTTTAACAGTATACAATAGGCAATAATTTGTTCTTGCTACAATCAGACAAAACTTTTATGATTTGTTTAACGAAAAGAACACCAGATGGGTTACTCTTACCCAAATTGTAAGATGTTGGGCACTACAGTTATCGAATGTGTTCATATTGAATCTAGGACGTTGGTTTAGGTCAAGGTGGTTCTAACCTAACCTACCCGTGATCCAAACGTCCGCTCACAGTCCACACTATATCCTCTTCACCACTATTTGCTTACTACAGCAGCTTATCAACAAGAGATAACGTCATCGTGGAAGGATTATATGAGCTATTTAAATCAGAGCTCTTCCAATTACAAGTAAAGTGACTACCACAGTGACCTCACCTGATGGGCTGCTGCTGTCTGTCAGTCAGTCACACCCACGTAAATAAACACATCACTACTAAACTACAAAAACCCTCTAAATAACACAAAGTGAGAAAAATATATATGTATTTTTTGCGTTTAAAATAAATTATTTTTTAATTTCAGCGTGAATCTGAAATTTTTTATAATTTTTACGTTATGTACCGTTTTCTTCTGGTATTTAGTGTGAGG
Organism: Homarus americanus; assembly: GCF_018991925.1. Lineage (NCBI taxonomy): Eukaryota > Metazoa > Arthropoda > Malacostraca > Decapoda > Nephropidae > Homarus > Homarus americanus. The sequence goes on along the minus strand of NW_024740202.1, from coordinate 3,416,205 downwards.
TGTTAAGCAATAAGCAACTCATTTCACATAGCACACCAAACCGGACAAACTAGCAATTGTTATGAGCAGATATTGACATGAAATCCTAAATATTATCATAGTTGTTACTTGATATGTTGTAAAGATAATCAATAATCCTCCTTTTGACAAACAGTTGATGCTAATAGTACAGACAATATCCCACATTCACTCCTAAATGGTCTGTTGCGGGCTTCTTCTAGATGATTTAAACCCAAAGAGTTACGCCAGCTTCCTCTAAGGTTAAACAATCATCATCAAAAGGTTAAAACATCATCCGCAAAGGGTTATACCATCGTTCTTAAAAGGTTGATGCACTATGCATGTCTCTTATCAAATAACGAGGAACTGCGTGACTGATTACTATCTACAAATAAATTGTAATTTTTTTTTTTTTTTTTCATATTCAGGAAAAATTGTGTGTCTTTAACATTCATGTGGGATTCAACCAGAATACCACAAGTGGTGAAATGATAGATAGTAAAATACAGTACAGTAATAGAAATTTTGTGCAAAGGAAAGCGAGCAAAATTATGGTCAGTTATCAGTATAGCGAGCGAACACAGGCGGCCAGGGTTGCCAATTGGCAGTTTCCAATGCCAAATTCCCTTAAATTTGGTATTAAAAAGCCGGTTTGATATTAAAAAAAAATGCCATTTTAGCATTACTTAAATTAAGTTCTTATAGCCTTGTGTGTATGAGTTTATAAATTACATTAATATATTTACTTACGGAAGATTTTTTTTTTAATTAAGGTATTGTACTGGTTATTAAGTGATACTATAACCAAATGTTTACTAATTTTTATCTATTTTGTTATATGTCGCTGTGCTAGGAAATTTAACACTGAAACACTTAATTTGGAAATGAATTTCAACGGATTTGGCATTAGTGCACTCATGAGTCTTGGCAATCCTGTTTATGTGCGCAGCTGACAGACACTATTTACACGTGAGTCACTCTACTCAACTACTGTACAGTAGTTTGGTGATACTTCACTACTTGAGCACCACTGTTTGTATTTTTTAGATTTACAGTAGTTAAGAGAGCGATTGTTATATAATAGATATGTACAGTAACTTCTCGGTTTAATAATCGTTTGTATTGTTTGTGATATTGACCATTTTGCAATGTGTAGGATCAACGGCATTTTTAGTTATTTATTAAGTCAAGACATAGTTGGTGATTAAACCCTCTACTACATGAGTTATGTAAATTCAGTGCTTGACTTTTTTCCTTGCTGAGATAGTATGTCATAAGTCTTTAAAATTTTATCGGAAAAAAAAAAGTGTTCCCACCTAGGGCAGTTTCAAGGTGATTTTTTGGATGGTGTCATATTTGCCGTTATGGTGTATCTGCGAAGGTGTTCCTCACTGGTTATATAGATACACCTACATACTTCACTACTGGTTCCTGGGATAAAGGGTGCAAGCTGTACTATGCCTTGGAGTTAATGCTTTCACAATCAACTGCATTGGGTTGATCGGGTGACTGGATCAATGTTCAACCTTCTTGTCGAGGGGGCTCCGTGTTACTTTATTATTATTTTCACTTGAACCTCAAAGGGTCTGTGATAACATGTGGAGTATTAGTGTGGCGGCGTAGATTCACAAAACTTAGCTTCAGTAACTGGGTTTTCGTCACTACAGTACAGTACTAATAGGGGCTACACAGTATCTTGAGAACCCTTATCACCCACAGTACATAAGTCTTCTGATAAATTTAGGTGTCATGCTCAGTCCCTCAGTTTTGAAACTTGTACAGAAGTAAAAAAAAAAGAACACCAGGACAGGTTGTTCACAAAAATGTGTTTGGAAATTTCAGTAAAAGCTTTCATGTAGAAGTCACCTTAATGAACCAAGTGCATTTTGTTTTATTAATATACATTGTCTTGCAGGATGGAGGGTGTAAAGGATGTTTCCAAGGAGGCAGTTTTGGCGCACTCAGAACAAGTAACTGAGGGAACTCCAACAGTTCAAGGTATTGCACAGAGGGTGTGTGACATTGATGTGTCCTCAAAAGACTTTGTTTTTTCTGTGTATTGATTGTTTGCAAAAAAATAAAATAAAAAACTGTATACATAAGTGAGCTAAAGAAGGAGAATAATTTGAGTCATACATCACACTCCATCCTTATATATACAGGCAAAACATTTAAGAACACATGCAACAAATATACAGTACATTAAACCAAAGCTGTGTACTGTATTGTGAAGTTTTGCTCCTCTCTCTCTCTCTACCTGTCCCAGACCTACAACAGAGGAATGCACAGATTGTGCGTGTCCCTGTGCGGGGTGAGAGGCCAAATAGCAATATAGTACATGGCCTCACGGTCACTGTAATATAAAACTTTTTCATTGTTTGAAAGTTCAACAATCATTTTCTCCCCAGGATATGACTTCAACAATGGTGTCAACTACCATGAACTCTTCCAGACATATAGATATTCTGGCTTTCAAGCAACAAGCTTTGGTTGTGCAGTGGAAGAGATTAAAAAGATGGTAAGTGATTTAGCCCCTGTACCTAAGGTCTACTTTTATTTGTTTGAATAACATAATGGTTCACACACACACACACACACACTGTGCCCCACTTATATGTTATCAATGTATGTACAATGTAATGCTGATCAGGTTACATTTGATCACCTCTATAGTAAGATCTGAATGTAATTTTCATGATTAATAGCATATTAAAAAGTTATAAAAGGGCTATAAATACTTAAAATATATTAAAACCAGCATAATAGCATTAAAAAAATGTAAACCCGTGGTTTTAGGTTAAAAAACAACAATGGTTTTTGCCAACCCCAATTTATTGTCTTCAGTGTAATCAAACTAAGCATGACATTTTTTTTATTAGTAAGTGACATAATTAATCTATAAAATTTAATCATTAAAATTTGCACTAAAAAGCTTCTAGAACAATCATCAGGATAAAGATAACTTTTTGTATCAGATAACCTGCCGGGAACTGCCTATACCAGAAGACTTTAGCGATGAATTGGAAGAAGATGAATTTATCAAAATCAAGAGGAACTGCACTATTTTTCTTGGCTATACATCCAACATGGTCTCGTGTGGTGTTCGAGAGACCATCAGGTGAGGCCTTATTCCCTCGTTGTTTAATTATTTGCACGTATCATTTGTCCCCGTGCAGAAAAAGGTAACATTGGTCTTGTGTTGGAGGGAAGGCTAACTGAGTATGTACAGTAGCATGGTGGAGGGGAACTTTTAGTCTTGAAAACCTCATGTACAGCTCTGTAGTACTATATCAAAGTTGCTCATACTGTATAGAGATTAACTTCATTGGGGGGAGGGAAGGTGTCATATTCCTAGATATCAAGATGTGAATATCCACTAAAATCTCTCTTCCCATGAGGAAATAAACAGATTTCTGGGTTTTAAGTTATAGGTGATGTAGTGAACATGCAGTACTGTACTAGTGTTATAGTGAACTTATTGCTCCATAAATTTGTTGGTGTCGTGTTGTGTGGAACCTTTGACATTTTCAGTATAGCACAGTTTGTGAGTGATGCCACACAGTTGTGTACGGCGACCACGTGATAGTGGTGCGGAGGACAAACAAAGCACTGTATCTCTGTTACCCTAAATAATAAATTAAAATAACCACTGCTACAATTATCATCTGACTCATTAAAAGACACAGAACAAAATACTATACACTAAAATGTTACAGCTGTCAGCATATGAACTACAGTGGTCCCTCGGTTAACAAACACAATTCGTTCCACAGAGTCTTTCGTTAACCGAATCCATTGTTTCAATGGGATATTGGGTAATTGGTTCCAGCTCACAGAAAAGTACATACAAAGTAAAAAGAAAATGCAGAAAGTACACTTACTTTGAGGTGTGTATGTAGAAGGTTCCTGGTTGATGATGATGATGGGAATTAGAAGTGGGGGTGGAGGAGAAGGGAGAAGAGAAGGACGTGGGGATGGAGAAGAAATCACCTTTCAGGGGACCCATGTTTGATGCAGTAATTTCACCAATAAAGTTTTAAGTTCACTCGGTGTAATTCAAGATTATTTTATTTAAATCAACACTGCACTAAATTTTAGAATGACTAATAATTTTAATGTAAAAATGCAAAAATATTCAAGACACCAACAAAATCGATGTTCACTCCACTGTAAACAAAGCCGCACTGACACCTGGTGGGTGAGTCAAGCGGCTGATGGGCGCACAAAAAACTAGTTCCCTGCACTGCATATATTATCAGTATGTTAACTAAATTTTAAAATGACTAATAATTTTAATAAAATAAATGCAAAAATATTAAAGAGCACAACTTTCTTGATATTTACTCCATGGAAACGAATGTAAACATAGAACAGATTACTGAATTGGCAAACTAGCCCATCAGCTGATGCTCACAACAAAACATGTTTGTCGTAAGGATTTCGTTAATCGAAGTTTTGTTCGTTAACCGAATTGAAGATCCTTATGGGAGGTAATTCGTTAACCAAAATTGTGTTAATCGAACCGTTCGTTAACCGAGAGACCACTATATATATTTCTACTGGGATGTTTGTCTTCTGTTCTGACGTCGTGCTGTTACCACGTCGTCTCAAATCTATTTTTAGTAACATTGGCAAGTGATGAACTGTGTTATAGTGGCAGGTAACACTACAGTATATAATGATGCAGATGCTGTATAAATAAATGTCTATCTGATGTCATGTCTTAATATGCTTAGATTTGCAATTGTTTAACTTAGGTGGTTAATTAAATTTTTTTTATTATTATATGTTTAAAGCCATATTAATACTGTAATACTGTACTGTACATCATTAGGTAGTGGAGGATATATGGAGGAGACATCTTATGAATGAGCTACTGTACATGGGATTGATGGAAGATTTGGATATTACAGTATAAAAGAATACAAAATAAAGAAAACTACCCTTGTCAGGTTTTTAGTGGAGCACAAGCTGGTGGACTGCATTGTGACTACTGCAGGGGGCGTGGAGGAAGATATCATTAAGTGCCTTGCCCCAACCTACCTCGGCGACTGGTATCTCAAGGGGAAGGACCTGCGTGTGAAGGGCTTCAATAGAATAGGTAACCTCATTGTACCTAATAACAACTACTGCAAGTTCGAGGATTGGATGATGCCAAAACTTACGGCAATGCTAGAGGAACAGAAGAAGGAGGTGTGTTCAACTGATTGAGAAGTTCCATAACCACAGTACTGTATCTACTTAGGAGTGTTACAGTGCTCATCTGTATGAGTCTGTTTCTTTATGTATATAGAGTGCATTTTCTACTGATAATTATATGGGTTGGTTTGCAGGTATGGGACCAAAGATAAAACTCAAATTTGTCAGCTTGTTTGATCATATTTTGTGCAGGAAAAGTTTGTTAACATTAGGTAAAGTTTATAAATGTTCAGTGTATATTGTAAGTCCGACACATTTCAGGATGAACCTGACACATGAATGTCATATTTTTTTTTCCAAATCACCACCCTCTTTATAACTAAATTGTTTTCACATTTATTTAATAATCATAGTCTCTACATATTCAACAGGGTGTAAATTGGACACCATCGAAGATAATAACTCGCCTGGGTGAGGAGGTCAACGATCCTTCAAGTATTGCTTACTGGGCGGCTAAAAACAAAATTCCAATCTTCAGCCCGGCAATAACAGATGGTAGTTTAGGGGACATGCTGTACTTCCATAGCATTAAAGAACCTGGTCTCATCATTGATATTAATGCAGGTAGAAGATTCTTGTTTACATTCTTAAGACATAAATAGACAGGAGAGTAGCTACTGTTCATCTCAGCACTTATTAACAACTCTCTCCTACACACAGTAGATCTTTTATATCTGTCTCTCCTCTATTTTAGATTGATTCTTCAGACATCTCTTCCCCTCAGTGCTCATCTCTCTTCAGTATCCCACGATGTAGCCACTATCATTTATTAACCTTATCAACCTGTAGAGAGTTATGTCATTACAATCCCAGTGGGATATTGTTCTTTGAACTTGTTATCAAAGTGTAATTTTATAAATCTGAAAGTCTCTCGTTTACTTTTTATTATTTCTTTTAATTCTTTGTCTGAATTTCATCTGCAATATGAACCTGACAATTTTATTCAGCTCTGAGGGGACCCACACACAAGGGATTAAAGTAGTGCCAGCTATCATTGTGGAGGGTTATCCGCGGTTGAAGCTGGTAGGTTTGACGGGTAAAAGCATTTGACCCCTTTACCCATTTACTCGTACTGTTATGTCTAGTTTCTGAGCAATGAATCTACTGTAATTTCAGTACAGCAACTTGTGTTGAACAGATTGGAGGTTGCAGATTTCAAATTTTTGTCTAAAACTAAGTGACCTATTGCATACTGTAGAATTAATACAGATAAAACTGTTGTGAATTCAGGGTTTGTTATAATTATACGGTATTAATATTAATAAGTTTCAGTTAGTTTGTGTATCCATTCCAACATGTTCTGTCAAATTAAAAAAAAATAATAATTTTTTCTGCCAGAATTTGTCAGGCGTGTCAGTTGTCCATGTACACTAGAGTTTACAATATATTTTAGCATATTTTTCTACATTGAGAAATTTATAAATTTCAGATGTGGCTAGACTGAATCAGTTGACCAAGAAGTCTTTGAACACAGGGATGATTATTGTGGGTGGTGGCCTTATCAAACATCACATATGTAATGCCAACCTTATGGTAAGATTTTTACTGTGGTAAACTACAAATATGATCATATGAGTTTTAATATATTTGCCAAATTCCAAGACTTGTGATCACTTGTAAAGATGTACTGTATGAATAATGTGAGTGAATGTATTATCTAACTCACTTTGGAAAAAAAAGGGCATAAGCCACCACCAATTAATGGGGGCTGCTGCTGGTCAGGGTTAGGTTAGGTTATTTAATTTGTGGTTATTAGCAAACATTACTTATTATTACTGTACAGGCAGTCCCTGGTTTACAAACGAGTTATGTTCCTAGGGACGTTCTTAAGTCAAAAATGTATCCAAGTCGAAACACATGCTATGTGCATACCGTACATATAGAGCAATGTTTAAAACCCCACTACAGTACTGTATATCATATCCTAAATCCTTATATACTTATAAAATCCCTTAATTTAAGAGTAAAGAAGAAACAGAATGACAAAATACAGTAAGTAAGTATGTAAGTAAAAATAAGCCATCGGGTAAATAAAATAAAGTACGTTTACTGTAAATTTGAAGTTTAACCTCATTCATATCAGCAGAAATTCATAAGTCGGACATTCATAACCCGGGGACTGGTTATATATGGAATTCTTGGTGTCAGTAAGATTATTTTTAGGTTGATTGTTTGATCTTATTATATCACATTTATATACCATAAACCCAGGGAAGTTCTTCTGGGCTTGAATGGTTGACTGTTTCTCACCTTTAAGAGAGGCAACTCCTGTAATGTAAAAAGACTTGCTCAGGAGTGTCAGGTCTCTTGGGATCAACCTCCTATGATGTACCAGCAAATCACTCCCACCTTCAAGTCTGGCTCTCTGTGTACATTTTCAGACTTGTTCTTTGTCATAATCCTCAAGTTTTCAGTTATTCATTTGTTTGACACAGAAAAAAATCGCCAGGTGCTAAGTGATGAAGCAAAAAACATGAGTCAAGTAGGTCTTCAGTTTATAACATGTGGAGGAAGTGAACTTCTCAAGTATCTTTGTTTTTGCTCCAGTGAATTAATGACACTGATCCAAAACTTGTGATTTTAGCTGATGTTCACATTTTATAAGATTGGGAGTATCTTGTGGTATATAGTCAGTGCCGGATTAACCATGAGGCACTGCCTTCAGGCCCCCCCGACTCTAAGGGGCCCCCAAATCCAAACATTCTTGAAGTTGAAGCGTATAAAACATGAACTTCGTTCAACTATGTCCTAGCAACGTCTCAATTTTCTGTCTCTTATGAACATTAAATGTGGTATTTTGCAGAAGCTTAATATTGATGAAATCATTGATAAATTTGGGTATATTTTGTTCTTGTTATTTATATATACCTTGAGGGTAGGGGGCCCCAAGTTGATCTGTGCCTCAGGCCCCTATTAAGCTTAATCAGGCCGTGTATATAGTGTCCCATTCTGAGTCAGTTTTGATATCCTATTCAGCTTCCCATTCCAATGTTGAGTCATAGAATAGATGAAGATGTGGTCTCATGTGAAGATTTTTTTATTTTAGATATTAAGATTACCTGGTTTTGGGAGGTTAATTGTTGATGGCAGGTCTGAGTATGTGATGACCAAGTTTTTATAGTTGATATCTTATGGTGTGTATGAACTGGTACTACATGTGTAAGTATAAAGGCACCAGTGAGGAGTGACCAAGATCCCACCTACCTCCCTAAAATTTTCGTAGAGGATGGCTAGTGAAAGGTTGTTCCAAAAAGCATGGTAAATGAGTCTGTCAGATGACGTACAATCTGCACATTGCAAAGAATGAACTGCGTGGTCTCATGACTCTTAACATTATCCTGCCTTACAGCAAACTCTCTCCTATGATCTCAGTATGAATGATATAGATCATCTTTTATGTACAGTACAGTACAGTACTACCTTTTAAGTTGACAGTAACATTAATTTTTTATTTACAGAGGAATGGAGCAGATTTCTCTGTCTTCCTAAACACATCAAGTGAGTGGGATGGTAGTGATACTGGTGCTCGACCTGATGAGGCTGTGTCATGGGGCAAGATAAAGATGGATGCCACTCCTGTCAAAGTGAGTTAGTTGTTTGTATAGCAGTTCTAGAAGCTTGAACTAGAATACTTTTACTTTTTTGCAGCAGTAGGGGAGCCCTTAATTGTCACCTAGAGCTCTTGTTGATCAGGAGCAGAGGTTAATTTCATACCTCTTTGTCCTGTGGAGGAGGGCTTCAATTTGCCACAAAAGAGGTGTTGGTGTTAAATTGGTAACATGTTTATCTCTCGCCAATATGTCAGAGGTTCGAACCTGGTCACATCATTGGTTTACCGGCCTCTGGTTTCTTCCTGTACTAACAATGGATAGACCAACTGCACAAACAGCTAATAAGCTGATGAGTGGTGAAAATGATAAAAGCAAGGAATTTTCATATGGTTGGCCACGTGTCTCATTTTTTGAAATTTTGGTTCAGGGTTCTCGGGCTTTCTAGGTGTGGGAGATTATGTAACAGTGAAATAATATACCAGTAACAGTAAGTTGGTACAGTTAGGAGAGATTAATTATAAGAATTACAGTAAACTCCCATAACTTATCATCTGATAAGTCAGCACAGCACTGGATAACCATTACATATTTTAGCACAGTAGTTGGCAAATTGGTGCTAAGTCGGCAGGAGTTTAGTCAAGCCAGATAACTTGGCTAGCCGACCCATGCTTGTAAACCTGTGTTGTTTCTGTGAGCATCATTTTATGTGCACCTTTCATCACAGGTAGACCTTCTGACAGTGAATAAGTGCCTGTGAAATTTTATTGTACATATAGTGTTATGTATAAAGTGTAGTCTTAAGTTTGTCACAACAATTATTTACACTGCTTGTGAAGTGGTGGTTATGTATACATCAGTGTTAAATTTGTCAGAACAGTTTACTTTACTGTAAATTGATGCACACAATATAGTACACTTAGTCTGCTTCTTACAAGTTCATCTAAAAAATTGCCCCTTGCTGTTGGTAAGTGCCTTATACAACTGTTTTTACTTCATTATCCTGTACTGTATAATGTTTATAGGATCATTACCACTAAGTCGACAAATTTGATTATACTGTATACTCAGCAAGGCCTCAGTCCCTTAAGTGCCAGGTTATGGGAGTTTTACTGTGCAATTTAGTAAATGAAATATATTAGACACATGGGGACAATACAAATTAGAAACAAACAATAAGGTATGAGGAATTATTGTTGTATACTTTATGACATTATATGATTAATTATAATTGCACACCTCAACTTTAGACCTATTATTTAATACAGAAATATTAACTGGAATGTTCCAAACAGGTGTATGGTGAAGCATCGCTTTTGTTTCCACTACTTGTTGGCGAGACGTTTGCCAGACATCACCACCAGAGCCGTGATGGTTCAGCAGCAGAAGCAGTGTAACTAAAGAAGGCTTTTCTTTATTATGTCAGGATATAGGACTGATTTTTGCTACAGAATCATCTGCAGGTTTTTCTCTCCGTATACAGTATAGTCTGCATTTACGCGGTCAATTGAACCCGTGGAGGCCCGCGTAAAACGAGAAATACGTAAATGAAATAACAGAACATATGGGATTATAATTGAAATAGAGACTGGGCCGACCCCAAACTCCACTTTTTCCGACACAATACGTACGTTGTAGTAAAAATAACATCTTAATTTTTTGATGGTATGCACACACAATTAATAATTAAGAGAAATATCAATAATATTAGTAGAAAAGCTGGGTCGGCACACGTGGATGGCGGCTGGTTCCGAGGCAGAGGGCAGATTAGTTGCCCTCCGGTGAATCACTTTCACTACTCGCAGAGGTTTGCAGGGCCTCCCAGACAAACCCCATATCCTCACTGTCAATATCACTGACTTGGACTGGCTGTGGTGGGTTGCGGGCGAGGAAGTCCTCAATACTACGTTGACTAGCATTGATGTTGTCGAGATAGATCTGGATAGAAGGCTCCATAATTTTCGTCGGATGGTTATTAGACGCTTCATACCGATGCTTGTTTGGGTCGTTGTCAAGGATGAGCTTAATTTTCTCCCCCAACTCGATGATTTCCTTCACATTATCATGGCTTGGTCCAGGTAATTCAATGTTTTTCTCTGGTGGTGGGGGTCCCGCGGAAGCCATTGTGAGTTGTGAGAGGAATAGCAGGCACAAGAGAGAACTGTATACGCAGACTGAGAACAATGAGACAGGCCCTGCTAGGTCAGTGACTTCTATCCTCTGGTGGCAGGGCACGTCATGTTACATTAGACCAATCACAGCTAGCGGCGGAAGGAGGTAAGGATGCATGGCCCAATCACAACTAGCGGCGGAGGGAGGTAAGGATGCCTGGCCCAATCACAGTCCGATACGTCATATGACGTCAGCGATAACGTAAGAGCGGCCTAATGTGCACCACTCACCGCGCCGCTTCCCACGTGGGTAAAAAATGGCGCGGCGGTCTGGACCTCTCCAGCCGCTTGCCGCGTAAATGACCAAATTTACCGCATAATTAAAGCATTTTCATTCTGGCAAGGCACTGCGTAAATTACCAAACTCGTAAACAAAAACCGCATAAATGCAGACTAAACTGTACATTAAAGCATATTGCTAATTGTCATCCTTATTTATGAACCACTTCTGTTCAAGTACATAAACTTCACTTCTTGGACTTGCAGTGAACTTAGTCTGAGGTAGATGTTATATCTTGGGATATTTGGGGCACTGTACTGTATTTTTGTATCTAGCTTTTCATATTTCTTTTATAATAATTCTAAGGAGAGCAACAATAAATACAATGCATCATCTATGTCTCTAATTATGTTCTGGATACAAATGTGTCTGAAGCAAAACCTCACAAGAACATTATACAGTACTGTAAGACTTGGGCCTACCACACACACCTGCACACCCAAAATGTCACAAGACCGGACAAGGTTAAATTAGCACAGGAATAACCACCCCAGAGTGAATATGATGTAAGTTCATGGGTGAGGTACAACAAGTTACAGTACACTACTTTATTTTGGGGTTTGTAGATGTTCAGTTCCTTGGGTTCCATTTTTTGCAAATACAGTATGGGAGCGAAGTAGGAAATCCATAGCCGCCGTTTAACCCCCAGTAACAAACTTCGCTGATCACCGTGTGCAAATATGGGAAAAAATGGAGTATGCACTTGTATAAAATAATAATATAAAATCCTTCCATAATCAAGGTTCATGTGTCTAGAACATGTAAAACGATGAAAGACATGTGTTCTCGTGTTGGCATCGTGGTCTGAAAAGTCACATGAATGTGGATGAGCCGAGAGGTCTGCTCAGTATGTCCTGTAGTGTGTGTGGATGCCTGTGTGCTGCTCAGGTGGTGGTGTTTATATGTCTAGAGTAGTGGTTCCCAAGCTGGGGGCCATTGGGTAATTTGAACCATATACAGTACTGTATATAAAATAATTTTATTTTTATTTGCGTCTTTATTATGTCTTCTTTACTGTTATTTAATGATATGTGAGAGGGAGAGAGGTTTACAGATCATTATAAACATGTTTGGGGTCATACAAGTGATCGGAGACAGATTATAATATTAAATATTACATGTACTGTGTGACTGTGGTGTAACATCTTGATCCTGAGAAACAGATATACTGGACTGTATATGATTGGGTAAAGGAATTTACTTTTCTATTTCATTAGGTTCAATGAAACAAAACCTTTAACATAGTGTTGTATATATATATATATATATATATATATATATATATATATATATATATATATATATATATATATATATATATATATATATATATATATATATATATATATACCTTTCAACAACAATCACAATACAATAGTAAATAAAGCTGCAGTGTGACCATTATATATACTGCACATGGCTACTCTCAACAGCCCCTAAGTTACAGGAATCCTTATCCAGGGAAAGGATGTACTGTACTCATAACATCAGTAACCTGGCCACCCTGTTACACACCAGAAATATGTTTGCACGATAAAAAAGTCCCTTCACCGTAAAACATTAACTACATCTTATTAAATGTTATACATTTTTAGTGTTCATTTTTCTTATTAAGATTTTTGATCATCGAAGAAAACCTTAATACTAATATATGCCAACGGTTTTAAACATCTCATGTTTGGTATAAATTTTCTCCTTTGGTCAATTATCAAAACTATGCTTTTTGGTATTACCTGTATCTGCACCTAAACAAGTATAAATTTAACACAGGTTCTCCAGAAATTGATACAGTAATAATACCAACTGCAACTTCTCACATAACCAGGTTATACCCAAAGGCCTTAAAGAGTAACTTTATGAAAGTAGTAGCAACTTACTGCCCAGGAAATATATCAACAAAACTCTCCTCCAGTCATATAAACAACACTGCCTTAAGTATAACACTTAACACCAGAAAACACAGTACAGTACTGTGTAGGCTTATTCACTCAAATCTCTCTCCTTATAAACCCAGGTTCTTCTCAACTCTGAAGACTTATAATCCTCAGCTTTTCCTTAACTGTTTGGCCATAAGAACAGCATTATCACTTGCATGTGTTTTTCCAGACCTTATGTGTAAAACAAAAAAAAGAAAGTACAGTACCACGATGGAGTGAACACACCTTCAGGAGCAGAAAGTATGGTGGCGGAAACTGACTGGCTGAGCAGTAATAAGCATACATCACTCTCATAAGGTGACCTTGTGGGCCAGAGAAAAGAGGAGACTGTTACACGGTCTCCTACAGGACTTTTAAAAGATTTGAGAGATTTTAAACTTTTTTACAGTACAAATTTCCTCCAGAACAATGAGCATTATAATGAAACAGCAGTCAAAGAGGTACCATATGCCCGTACTGTATTAAAAATCTCCATTACTAATACTGTACAGTAAGCTTTAAATGATTCATACACAGACAGACACTCCTGTGCAACTATCACAATATACATTTATACTGTGTACATATTTGTTATAAATACTCCAATACGTTGAAAAGTAATACTACTTCAATACAGTCTTTTAATAATTTGTAAATCTAGAGTAAGAATTAAATTACAAAAAAGAGAGAAGTTTCACCAATAACTTCTCTGTTTGTCAAAGCAACAAGATATTGTATACTTAAATTGTCATATGGCTTATCCACAACTTATTATCGTGCATTATTATAATCATATTATCTTGAAATGTGTAGCATTGTTACTTGTAAATAATGTTTAAGATATGAGGTGGTGCAATATTAAGAAATTACTGTATTAAACAAGACAAGATATTCTTTATTAGCTTGATTAAAACCTTAAAGGATGTAATCAATAGATAAAATTGTAGAATTTGGTTTCATGGACACTGAGAGGCACAAAGTTGCATAGTTTTAGTCTGATCCTGGTGTTAATCATATACAGTATACCCAGGGTGTGGCCCCACATGAACATACTCAAATCAACCACTTGTGTACACACACACACACACACACACACACACACACACACACACACACACACCAATAAGAAGCATAGATCTGTATATTGGTACCGACTATAAATGTTCAGTTTTGAAACACATGAACAACATTTACGGTTCATTTATTGGTGCTTTGATTCTACTCATTAATTTTTTTTTTTTAATTATCATGACAAAAATTTAGCTGCCAGGCTGTAACTGTCACTTCTGCAACATGGACATCAAGTGTAGATCACAGACCACTTGGGAGGATGTCATTAGAAAGCTCTCAGTTAACTGTTAAACAACTCTGAGATGTTTTAAGATGTTGTGACAGCTAAAGGACAAGAAAAATTACTTCTGAGAAATTTAAATTTAAAACACCCGTGTGTACAGTATTTGGGACTGGATTCTAAATACTGTACCATTTCATAACCGAGCATAGATCAGGTGCCTCATGAATTACCAGCCAAACTTTATACAGTACACTGAAAACCCCAGGGCAGATCCAGGAATATCAGGAGGGGGATAGGGGGGGTCTAAAAAGTTGTGGGTGGGGGAATATGATGAGCACAGCGAGCCCATCCAGCTGGGAGGTTTTGGGGGGTACTGTAAGTCCCCACCCCATGATTTTTTTTTAATCTGACCAATATCATGGGCATTTTGACGTCATTTTGAAGCCATGTACACTTGGCATTAGGAGATATTCTTAGGTTATAGTAGTTACTTTTTATTTTACAAAAATACCTGAGTACAATACTGCATTAAAGAAAAGATATTGGAATTTTCTGATGAAAGGGGGGTTCTGGACCCCCTGGATCTGCCCCTGAAACCTAGGCTTCTTGACACTGGTGGCAGGAATTAACTATATAATCAATTTAAACCCTTTCTGTTCCAGCCACAGCTTTTAAAATATGTATGGGAAGAATGTGAGCTGTGTATGGTGCCATCTGCAGGACTGAGTGAGAACTACAGCCCTGTACACTATTGCAGTACAGTAGTATGTATAAAGGACAAAATTATTTTTACATTCTAAATTTATACAAAACAGTAAAGTCTCCCTTAACCACAAGTCTTTTCCAATAACTGCCATCCATTATTACCCCAAAACCCTTCCCTCATTTCTGGTTACTCAAAAATATTCATGTTCGTTATGAAAATACCAGGAATTTTTTGTGTGGTGTGGTGTTGATTGGCCAGTCATGGATACAACGTATACTTAGCACCCAACAATACACTATATAAACTGTTGATACTGAAGATGGTCTTATTTATAAATTGGGTCAATACTTTCTTCATTCAATTTGTGGGATTTCCATTGAAGATAATTAATAATGTTTTACAAATGAAATAACAAAATAATGATGTTACTTACAAGTCTACTTTCACAAGGACTGCAGGAAAATAGTGATACTTCTGAGGCAATTCATCCTAGGTCAAACCGCAGTGTAGCAGTGATAGGACAACACTCATAATAAGAGGCCCAAGTGACCTAAGATGACTCTCCTGGAGGAAACCTGAGATATATTCATAAATGCAATAAACTGCTGCTCCAGAAAATCTATGTATACCAATATAGACAGTTTATAATGTAAAAAAAATATTGAAAGTCATAATTCTTTATGGAACATCCCAGGAACAAACCTTAACACCTAAAGCCACAGATCACCATACACACACTAGCATCAGGTGGTTGGTAAGTCTGGAGAAGTTGAAACAGATTTGTATGCCTATCTACTATGAAAACTAAACAGTAGATGAGACAAATGTCATCAAGAGAATAAGTTTCCTCTAACTTATCAACTAGCAGCTGAGACATGACATCAGAAGAAAAAAGTTCAAGTCAAACTAGTTACCAGAAGCATTTATGCCTAGGTTAATGAAAATGGGCCCAACAGTTTAAATGAATAACTTGAAAACAGACCGAGTACTGATGTAATTTCCTGATGTCGTAAGAACACTGGTTTATAAAATGGATTTTTTTTACTTTAACTCTTAATTTCAGGACAAGTTGTTGCAGTAAGAGGCTGGACTGACTGTAAAATTAGTCCTGACCATTAATGGCAGACCTCCAGGTACAGTACTGTAGTTCTTACACAAGCAGCCTACCTAGTTAGGCCATCAATTGTGCAGATTATAATTTCTCTGGTTACTCTATTAGTGAAAAAGAAGTCTTAATTATCATAAACAATTAAACTATGAAAAACAAAATATTGTTAATAAATAAATATAGTTAACAAGACCTATTAAGCTTCGGCTGTTGGCAATTTTAGCGTTAATATGACTAACGGTAAACTTTACTGTACTGTAAACATCATTATTTTAGCTACTGGCATATAACATAGTCACTACTGGCCTCAAAAGGGGTCTCAACCATGAGGTTTAGTTGATTATATCATTTGTTCAAGACAGTACTGGTAACTAACATAAAGAACAGCAAGTGAGAATATCCTTAATGGAAAGTAAATTAAAATTTTATTATCACAAGAACCATTTATGCCACTAACAAATATCTTAAATAATAAAAACATTATCCCACCACCACTACAGTACACTATGAGGATCACTACAGTAACTGGTGCATTATTAAACAAACTCTACAACTGTACTGTACATACTGACAACAAGGAAGGTGAGGGCTGCTGAAGTGGACTAAACAGCACCAGGGGGGTAAAAGACACCAGTAGTAGCCCTAACTCTTTGCTCCACTTGACAATGCTGATGAGAGACACAAGTCGATTTTGTCTGGTCACCTTAGAGGTGTACCGGGGCTCTCCTGAGGACCTAATAACATGGAGCAGTTAGTACTAATACTGCACTTTCTACTGCTTAGTTATCCCAAATGTCTGTATTACCCAGCTTGTAGTTTGCTACATCACCATCCATAAAAGAGGAGTCAGTGCTGAAGATTACCTTTTTTTTTTATAAATGCAGAAAGTAAATTTGTACTCTTAATATTAGCAGTCATGCAGCATACTGTACGGTCATTATAACTTGATACACAGTTGAGGTTCACTCACATTTCTGAGTTGTGTACTGTATGTACATGGATTTGTCGAGCCTAATTATTGGTACAGTAAGTGTATATGTTTGTTTACACACACACACACACACACACACCCCCAAGAAATTCCCGTACTTTTCATGAACAGTCTAAATAAGGCTATTTTCTTACCATCTGTATCTCCATATTATATTGTTTTGCAGTCAACTCTCAAGGCATTTGATAAAAATTAGGTAAAAATTTGCTATAAAAAATTATTTGAGGTTTTCACTAATAAGTGGATTAAAAAGTAATAATATACAAAGTAATAAAGTACATGTGGTGTACAACACACTAGGAGAGCACTTAAGCCAAGCTCCACACACCTAGACTGTAATCATACACCTGGACTGACACAAGTTTATGAACAGATTTCAACTGATTTTACTACCTTGCAACTTGTACGTCTAACCATTACATAAATATGCTGTAAATAACATGTTACATTTCAGCTCATAAATACTTTGGATATGGTGGTTGTGTGGTGGTGTAGACAGCCATGATCCCACCCGGCCACATCATAACTTTATGCTACTACCCACACCACCTCTCACAAACATCACAGCCTTATGTCACCATGAGTTTTTAAACAATAAAATGCCTTTTAAGATAAATCAACAATCATATTCAATATAAAAAACTATAATCTAAACTAAAAACAAAAATCAGCAGCAAATACAAACATTTCCTGGGTAAACAAAAACTCATCTTAAGTAAATTCACCATGACAAACAAAATAGGAAACCAATTCCTATCTTCAAAATTTAAACACACTGCAGTATTATAGAAATTTGCTTCTCAGAATTAGAAACTTTGAATGGGGAAATGAAACTACAGTATATACTCAACTTGTACTGTACGTGCACTCTGTGGTTTGTCATAGCACGCTCTCCGTACTGTGTAAATCTGTACGCCCAACAAGTTCATACTGATGCCTTTGTTTTGAATTCACCAGGTGATGGTCTTGCTTTGTTCTGAAAACACACTGTCACATTTAAATTTTTTCCGAGACTGCCACGTTTTACTCCTTTCAAGACATCTGGAAAGAGGCTACTGAGTGCAGGTGATAAGAGTAGTGCTAACAGAGCTCACAAAGCCATTACATTGGACCAAAAAAAAAAAAAAATGGATGTGTTATGGCAGTTTGGTGTAGATGAAAAACTTAGCCAAATCATAAAGGCTTTTGGGGATTGTTACCTCTACACTGGGAACATGGAAATTAAAGACAAAATTAAAAGAAAATTATCAAACAGCTACAATATCACACCAGACAACTGAGCACCCTGGTCATTAAGAAGGCATTATAGACACTCCCCAGTCAATAAATACACCAAAAACAGAATACTAATACCTAGGAATATTACTGTCTGTGGCAAAGAAGAAGGAGGATGTCTGATCGTTATGACAAGTGACCAGGTGACAGTACTGTGCCATTTTCTAACCTGCTTGAATTTTAAGAACATGATCATTGTGTGGCAGTTGTGGACCCATAACTAACACTTCCATGCCACCTCCTTCTCTGTTAAGGCTATTTAAGAGAGAGAGAGCCCCATATCCATCACTGGGGCACAAACCACATAAACTGTAATGTACTCCTTTACTTACATACTTCAAAACACACAGCCAACAATACTTCCACAAGTTTACTTCAGGCAACAGTGGCTTTCATACCTGGTATTTCAAAATAAAATTATCAAACAACCTTCCAGATATGGCTTTTGACTACTCTACTGTATTAACATTACTACAACTATTACTACAACAAAAACTCATCCTTACAATTTTCTTGAGAGGAAGTTACTTGAATTATTACAATAGCTCTTATTTAGAGTAACTTAGTATATACAAACTAACACATCAAACTTGTTAATTACAGTAATAAAATCATTTTATAATTTAAATACACAAATTAAAGCTTTTTAGTACATATACTGTAGGTAACAAACGAAAACCTCACATACCGTACTAGTCAATATACTGTACTTAGTCTATTCTATTGACATCCCTAATCCTCACCAATGATCACCTGGTGCTGGCGGTGTTAGTTGACGCCTCACCTGACAACTCCACCTGTACACAATGGCTTAGCTAATGTTCCCCATACGAGAGGGAATGTGGGACTATTACAATAACGAAACACAAGTAAAATTAGACGTGTAGCTATCTGGTAAAAACAACAATGACGGGATAAATGAGGAAACAGATCATAAAACTTAAACTTACAAAAATGAGTGAAAAAAATCTTCTAGGACAGTGATACATTGTCATAGTCTACAGTACTATTTTCCATTTAACCAAAATAATTATTAAAGAAACGTAATTCAGCAAAATCAATAATGTTTTGATTCTGACGTACAGTATAGTGGTTTAGTGAACACTGAGACGGACAGCAGGAGAACCTTCAGTAAGTACCATCTTGTGACAACTGTTAGCCCGTAATTGGTGGCAAACGATTCCCCCCCGCCACCCATATGCGCAAAAAATGGAACACAAGGAACAAGAAACTTCCACAGATGATGACCACCATTTTAAGAGTTAATGACATACAGTACAGGGTCTCTAGCAAGAGATCTAGTAAGAGTTGGCCACTTTCTACCTTCAGGAAGTTTGTCGTCATTTCTGTTCACTTAATTAATGCGTCTTACACCAGCTGGGGTATAAACTGATGGCACAAATGACATGAGAGCAAATCACACTTCATTATAGTCTGACCATCACTCATAACAAAATTCTCTTGTATGAAAAGTTACGCGTTAAAAAAACTAAGTACTATCTCAGTAGAGTTTTACATAAAAAATACCTCTTATGCTATTTTCACCAATGGATTTATTTTATTTTTTGGTGTCATAGACAACAAGACACAAGTGATGCCCTCTATGACTCAGGAGTGATTCTGGATAGGGTATTGATGAGAACATACCGTGAGAAATACATATATAACTTCCTGTACCATACATACTGGCTGCTGTGGGCTCTCATGGCACTCTGAGAAAGAAAGAAACAAACAAATTTAATTACATTTCCTTTTTCTCTCCATAGTATAAAGTAATTTTGTTGTTTTCTTTGGCCAGAGGCATCTTACATACATAATCTTGATACCCCATCATGGTAAGCACACCCATACTTTTCCTGGTCCATTACAGGGACTGTACTCTTCGACTTACAACATACTCGACTTACGACAACCCGGACATACGACCGCTGTGGTTGTATAAAATATTTTTCAAATTACGTATTTTCTAGTACCAACGTTAATGATCTCGCTGTGTACTTACAAAATTTTCGTTTGTAATTCCCTTTAAAATGGCTGGCAGGCGTAAAAGTGAGAGTTCTCATGGTGCTGAGAAGAAAAAGAGACACCCATATTAGAATGTCTATGTACAATATTATTTTCGCATTTTCTACTCACGACCTGGTCGTCAGGACAATCCCGTCATAAGTCGAGGAGAGACTGTATATGAAACAGACATTTCTTCTATAATTTCTACAAGTTTTCTAATCACATTTCCCCATTACACATAGGAGTTCAACTAAACACATATCTCTACCATTCTTTCAGTATACTCATCCATAACCTATAAGCTCCTGTCAACTCATTCTATCACTTCTCCTCAGTGACTCCATTCACCCCCGGAGTCTTATCATCCCTGACAGTCCCATATACACCCACTGTTGGTGATTTAATATCTTCTATTCTTCCACACACTAAACTTGATCATCCACCTCTCACTCATATCTTACATTTATTAGTTGATCAACATATTTTCTCACCTCCCTTTTATTTCTTTGTTTCCACAACACATCTCCTTCATTCTAAGCTGCCATGCACATTAAGTAATCCATTACACATAGCCCCATTATGAAAGTGAATTTGGATACCTGACAGCTCAAAAATAATTCAGTAATACCATAGCACAATGTATCCAGTGTTTGGAGAGCTAAAACAGGTAAAACATAACTGAAGGCTGGACAGACAGACTAATAGATAGATAGAGTAGCTACAACTCCTGCAATAACATAAAACACCTGTAACAAAACTCACCTGTAAAATAGAATGCTGTTTACAGTCTACAGTGAAGGCACACGAGGAGAGAGCGTAGCTCAAAGGTACATCGAGAAGGGAGGAGTATTTTCGGAGAATGTTTACTGTATCTAAGGAAAATGCCTCACAAGCTGTGGAGTGAAAAGATTACTCATATCACATTTAATTATGGTGATGAATGCAAACTAATACATCTATGACAGGACAAATTACTAACTGTACTGTACACGACAAAATGAAAAACTTTTAATAAATGAAAGTTATATTAACATTCTGGGAACAACCAAGAATAGTAAGGACTCACTGTCAGGTAAAAATTCCTCCTCAACTAAGTGCTGAACGGCAGAAAATAGCGCTGTGTGGTTTATGTGACCACTGACTCCTCCTATATCAAATGTCACCACCTGAGAGACATCAATCAGTACAGTAGTTAATATCAGGTGATGAAAAGAAAATGGTGACTGATTTACACATCTGAGTTAAAATAGCATCTCAGGCTGATTAAATGATAACCTGTACAGCAATGTATTACAAGAAGCTGTCTGGTAAGGAGCATATATCAGAAGTATCATAGTATTAGACAATGACCACCAAGATAACACACACACCAATAAATTTCCCCCATTACCATATTAATATCAAGGGCATGAAGGTACTGGTTGATGAGGTTGGCTGTCTTGACTGTAGGCCACATTATGTCTGGATTATCTGGCAGGTCATCACAGCGATACAAGATAATGTTTTCTCTCGACAGACCCAGAAGGCGACAGCTGGCCCACAGTTCCTGACACCGGATTCTTCCTTGTCCATAGTAGTTACCTGGCAAATAAATAACTCAAATAAATGCCAATGCTCTTTTAACTCTTGGTAGCGCCATACAGTATAATATAAACACTCCCTTCATCAGTTATCATTCACTTACACTCTCTGCTGTAATAAATGTGGTAGATATGGATACCGTGAGTAGGGACGGCAGAAACAACATGTAGCAAATCTTATCATTATTTACCCTATATGGGCCTCATAGTTCTCATTAATGGACCTCGCTGCCCTCTCATATCTCCCAATTCACCTCAACCTTAGATTTTTTAATGTACATCAAACATACACCTTTTATCACACAACTTTATTATGGATTGTTATCTTTCTTATCTGTGGAGTACTTGGTATGATTATTTTGACTATACAGTAGGTCACTCTAACCTATGATGTCCTTCAGAGGGCAAACTAATGTCAGATCGTGTGAAGATTAGGAACCCCCAATTATTTCACTTGATGGTTAAACACCGTAATATTAAATTCTGAGGACATTTTGAGAGTATGTTAAGTGCTGACCAAAGATATACTGTAACTGTAATAAAGGTGAAGAAATGTTGAAGGGGAAGCTTATGTAAGAACCACCACATACCTGTAAACATTGCCATCACTTCCAAATTAACATTATCAATATGGTATTAGTAAGGTGTTATATCTCTGGTCAATAAGTAATCTACAAGACTTGCATAATTTCCTCGAGTGGGTAAGTCAAAGGTGGGTGCACAGGTGTTGGTTATCATGTGATATAATGATTGGGATCACCTGAAGAATCTCCACTCCAGCTTATTTCATCAAAAGATTAACTACCCTAATGCTAACCTAACCTAACCTCATCCCCCCAAATAGTGTTAGGGTGGTTAATCTTTAGGTGAAATAAGCTGGGTTGGAGATTCTTCAGGTGATTCTGTGACTGCTATCCTTGATATGATTGTCATCAATATACTGTACCCAAGTGTTTTTCTAGGAGAGACAAAACTGTGTGAGGATGTTCTTACTGTAGCTACAAGTACAGTACAGCACTAACCTGTAGAGAGACAGAGAAGGTACACCAGAGCTCCTTCCCGCTGAGTGAAGTGTAAAATTGTGGGTCCAAAGAACATGACCTCATCATCCGGGTGAGCTGTCACCACCAGCACTCTCCTTCTGCTGGACTTTGGACATAAGCAGCTTTTCTCTGAGAAATATAAAACCATTCACTACATAAGTTTATATATCATGATGAGACATACTGTTAATTACACACATAGTTCAATAATAACCTGAAGCCTTCAATTAAAAATATCACAAATTTAATTAATTTACATATAGAGAAAATTAAAGTTTTAGAAAGACAGGATATATAGTACTGTACTGTATATAGCAGGTAGAACCTTTGGTAGGTTAAATTTAGGAGACTCTTTGTTCAAGGAAAACTGGGATTATAATCCTGAAGTTTGAGTACCTATTGTCTCCTGCCAGCCCATCTTTTCATTAGTTTACACGGTTTATATTTTCTAGGTAGCTATTCATACAGGTACAGTAATTACCTACATAACTGTACAAGGTCACTAATCACAGTAAGTGGCAAACGTTTCCTAATAAACCCAATACAGTACTGCATAAAGTCATTAAAACTCCATGACTCCAGTACAAATATTTAGCATCACCTGAAGAATCTGCCTGCCGGCTTATCTCACCAAAAGATTCACCACCCTAATGGAAACCTAACCTAACCTCTCCTATATCTAACCTAACCTCACCCCCTACCCCCTTGAAATAGTGGTAGGGTGGTTAATCTTTAGGTGAAATAAGCTGGGAGGCAGATTCTTCGGGTGATCCAATATATATAAATGTTCACCATCCACAATACAATATTTTTTTTTTCCTCCAAGAAATAGTTGATAATCTTTGACCAACTGCACAAGTGGACTCAAAAAATAAACAAACAAATTCTCCTGAAACCCAACAACAATTTAGTATTTGCAGATATTAAGTTTAATCAAGACAAACACTTACACAACATGATTATGGATGGACCAACATTACAGCCCAGTTCAAATAAAAAATAAGTGAGCATAAAACAAATGATATTAAACTTAAGCCACGCATCATTTAAAAACCAGCAAAAATAAATACAGTACTGTAATTAAAACACTTAAGTCACACCTGATTCATCCTCCTCAGAGCTGTGTTGGGGCATCCGAGAGTTTCCGAGAGTAAAATACGATAGCGTCAACCCAATACCAGCACAGCAGACCACCACAAGTATGGGATCAAACATGCCGTCTCACTGCACCACCCTGTAAACGTGAATTACATTGTGTTGTATATGTAAGTACAGCACTGTATACATTATACTATGGATTATTAAAGTTTATATAGTTATTTAACATTAGATTGAGACGTAGCAGTACTGTACGTTTTTGTTAATTATTGACGACATACACGTCACAGTTTTTCATAGAAAATTAATTTTAAAATGCTGCGATTTCCTTGTTTTTCAGTGGACATTGCTGTAGTTTGGGCAAATGTGTTAAAATGGGGTTATTTCTAAATTAAACTTAACCAAACCGTAGTTGACAGGAAATACAAGTGGCCAAAGAATTGTTAGAAGACCTCACCAACCTAACCAAAGACACCTACCTAACCTTAACTTCCTAGCTGAGCCCCCAGGTATATTAAACAGAAAGAACTTACTATGATGTGGTGAATTTTACATTTTTTTGTGGATGTGAGAGAAGCTGCTCAGAACAAGCAGCTCATAAACAAACAATGAGCAGAGGACATCAAGCCTTACCGTTTTATCGCCACAAAAGACGAAGTAGTGCTGCTAGTGCGAGCCTGAGGGTCTAACTGTCTACCAAACGAAGCATTTGCCCAAGAATGAATATCATATCCAAACTCAGCGATGAAAATATATAGTAAGAAAGATCCGTCAAAAAATTATGCTGTGACGGGTGTGTTGTCAATATTAACCCAAAATAGATGTCAGCGTGGGTGTTACTGCTCAACGTTATACAGTAACTACAAAGATTTTGAAACTGTAAAGAAAATACAATCTTTTAATTTGATACCCAACTCTGTAGACCATTCTTGTTAACACTTGATATATATAACTAACATAAGGTTGTTATATATACTGAGGCTTTTGTCTATAAGTACAGTAGTTCTCGAGACGATCATTACCACCAGTAATTATTTACAATTTCACAGCTGCTGATTTTTCATATTAGATTCATTTAAAAACACCACAATTTGACTGTGTTTTATAGTGGACACTGCTGTAGTTATGGCAAATGGGTAAAGGTGTATAAGACGGTGGCCACCTGAGGGAATTTTCCGAATTGGTTGAAATTTTTCTCTACACTAATATGATATTAAACACAAAAATGAAAACGACAATGCATACAACCTAATAGAACCTGACCTAACATACCCAACCTATGGGTTTGTTAGGTCAGGTTCTATGCATTATCGTGTTAATTTATGTGTTAAACAACTTACCTTAATATTGAGGTTGATATACATTAGCAATGGCGAGGAGGAGTTCATGGAAGCGTTCACCATCATTTAGGAAAAGTCTCTTGAAGAGGGATTCAGCGAGATAAACAACAACAATGGTGCCGGAAGGAGAATTGTGAAGCGGGATAAAGTAAATAAAAAACACTTAAAATTATACTAGAAAGTTGTGGTTTCTTTTAATATACCTGTACTTAAAATCATCAAAACAATAAGTATAGTATAACAAAAATAAAGAAAATCAACAAACAACTTCTGGTGGTCACATTTTTCTACACCATTACCAGCAAATGTGTTAAAAGATGTTTATTTAAAAGTTCAAGTTCAGTTAACCTTACCTAGCCTAACTTACCATACCGAGACGGGGAAGTGGCTGTGAAGTCCTCCATATTACCCTTAAAAACAAACCACCAATAGTTCACTTATGGTTGTTTTCATTGGTTGAAGTAAGGAAGAAGTTGTAGTCTACATTTTACAACCACAATAGTATAAAAGACCTACGGTTGTGTTAAGACAGTACTTGTACACGAGTATCAGCAAGTTGTTGTGATCCTATACCTGGCCTTACCTGGTCCTGATACTTGGTCTGGTGTCCTTATGTTCTCTTTTATGGTGAATTTATGAGTAAGATCATCACTGGCGATGTTAAAACTCCTGTAAAATGATGTTGTAACTTGTAAGAAGACACAGATAGCCGCCACCACTCGGTCCTCCTACTGGTCGGGGTGAGCAGACGAAAACCTTTGTGTACGTGAGGACTACGAGGCTGTTGGAGGGGCTACGAGACCTAATATAATAATAATAATAATAATAATAATGATAATAATAATAATAATAATAATGATAATAATAATAATAATAATAATAATAATAATAATAATAAATTACTATGACTATTATTACTGCTCCTACTACTTTCTTAAACACAGTTCCCTCATTGTTTCTTTAAGTTATTGTTATTATTTTCTTCTTTCTCTCTTATGTACTTGTTATATATCTTCCCCTTGTGTTTTATTTGCTTTAATACATGCTGATCCTTTTTTAGTATTAGTTATTATTTAATGTTAAGCTGTTGGTGATACAGTGGAACCTGACCTGACCTGACCTAATTGGCGGGGAACACATAGGGTCACCATTTCCAAAAAGGAGGACATATTTTTTATTTTTTTGGCGACACCTGTTTTTTAACCTAAATTAAGCATGTTTAATGATGAGTTGAAAATATATAAAAAATTGTATAAAATATACAGAATATACTGAGAATTGTTGATTTGTCAAATATCACTGTAATGTGATGAATGCTATTTTGTGATCATTTTTCTAAAATTTAAATTTTTTTTAAATGCACTGTATATATTACCTACATGCATTCATACAGTATAAACAAAGAACTGAAAGAAATGAATATTCATTTTTACTCCTGCTGAAACAGCATACAGTATGCTAACCAAATTAAAGCAAGAACAAAAAATTCGACCACTCTCCACTGCAGCCTTGGGCAGACTGACCATCTAGCCTAGATAATCTAGGACGTGTTGACGATTTTGACAACTTGACTCGTACTGTCGTACACTGCGGCTCATCAGCAGTGTTGACAATGGCAACTTTATATGTAATAAAAATACGTTAACGGTTATTATGGCCTCCAGCTCCCGCTGTTTTAAGTATACGTAAGGTAATTTGTATAATTCTTTTTAGTAGGACAAAAAGGAGGACAAATTAACGTCCGACTCGAGGTAGCGCCGGGCGGAGGACAGTGCTCAAAAGGCGGACTGTCCGGCCTAAAGCCGTAATGGTGACAGACTGACAGGCTAAACTGGGTATACGGGTCATTGATTGTACCTGAACACGTGAACCATAAGTAATATGTCCAGAGTGAGGCTTTCACTGTGTGCTAACTCCAGATTACATCACACTTCACAGTTCCTCATTTTGAGTTGGTGCCATGACTTGTGGTTTACAGCTCACCACACAATTTGTAGTGTATGAGCCAGAGAATGTTTTAATGATGAGCCACCATTTGGTGTGAAGATACAATAATTGAAATAAACAAATACAGTAGACATGTATTACTGTAACACGATCATCTAAATTGTGTATTCAGGATGCTAGCTTATAAGAGCTCCTGGAAATTCAAATGGACATGCTGAGAGTAGAGCTTTAGGTGAGAAAGTTATGTTTTACCAATCAGTATTTTTTTTTGTCACTTCTGTGTCATTTTTCAGCCCCGTGTGAGCTGTCATAACCAACTTGTTCCTGCCCAAAGACTTCATCCACCATACACTATTATCCATCAGTTGTGCTTAGTGTCCCCTCTGGTGGTGGGAAGCATTACAACAGGTGCCTCCTCAGGGCCCCACTAGCTCTCCCTACCCCTTTAATTACAAACATGGCATTTAGTTGTGTCTCCGGAAAACATTCAGTTAACTTGGTGATAATCTTATGGTCCATCTCACCACCACTGGAAAAATGTTGTAGCAGCAACAACCAACAGTTTGTAATTTCTTCAACTTATGAATGAAATGAGATGGAGGATTAAATCTTTAACAGTGGCCAACACCATACAATGTATAAGTGTTAATGGCTAACTATTGTCTTATATTTATGAAGATTTGGATATTTCTGTGTATGTATAGTTGTAGGTGTTTGTAGTACAGTCCAATATACTGAAATTTACTGGACTACGGGAAACGGGGCCTACAGCAATAATTCAATATACAGTATACAGTAAAGCATACAGAAGTACAGTACATAATATCACAAAACATAAGGTACAGGACACAGTACAGTACATGATAAAGAAATAGGTCATCATGAAAACAATATTGTCATTTTAGAAAATAACATTTATTTCATCAAAATAATCTACACGATGATATTCACCCAACCAGCCATGGTAATGAACGACTGGGGCTGCACATGCGGGAACCTGAATCAATGATCTCAGCGAGGCTAAGGTTATATACACCATTCACAAACAAATCTGCCCAAGAAATCATTTATGTTAAAAAAATTAAACAGTGTATCATGGGACTGGTTTTAGAACATGTGAATGATTCAATCACAGTACCACTAGGACATATTAATACTACAACTTAAAAATAGTGTGTAAAGAGAGTAAGACCCGCATTATGTTGTAAGATACCTAAGAGTTGAATATGATGAGTGAAACTGTCAGAAAATATTTCATTAGTCAATGCTTCTCAGATGCAGTTATCATCTTCAACTGTTCCATGTATAGTGTGACTTATAGATTAATGTATGTACAATGTATATAAGATGCTAAAGCCATATATTCAATACCCCAGACTGCTTCCTTGAGTTAACTGAAGACCTAAACCCAGTGTCAGATGTTTACCTGACAAAACACAACAGTAGTTATTTTGAAATCCTAGGCAGATTTTTTTGTG
Organism: Homarus americanus; assembly: GCF_018991925.1. NCBI lineage: Eukaryota > Metazoa > Arthropoda > Malacostraca > Decapoda > Nephropidae > Homarus > Homarus americanus. The sequence goes on along the minus strand of NW_024740202.1, from coordinate 3,387,224 downwards.
AGTGTTTCTTAAGTATCAGATGGGCATTGCCAATTCATTAACTTCAAGACAAAATCTACCCTCAGGCCTTTACTTTGCTTGTAATTAATTGCACCTGACATATAAGAACATTAAGAATCCTAAATTCAACAAACAAATTTTCCTGTATTACAAAGTTTGCCTGAAAACAGTAGTCATATTTAATCCCTTTTGATGTACTGTTACTTCACAGGAAAAGATGTTCTTGTACTGCAGAACCACACTATCATTATTATTCCCAATAACAACATTAAAAGTTTCTCAGTTATGTTTTAGTCTTGTTTTAAATTTTTATACTGTACTTTGTAGATAAACACATGAGAAGCACATTTATGCACTTCCACATTCCAGACTTGGAGGGTTTTCACAGCAAGTCACGGGGCGTTGAGGAAATACTGCACGGCTGGCATGTTCAGCACAACCTGAATCAGTGGGATTCTCGTCCTACCGTCACAGTCTCGGGTTACTTCCCTAACTGTGGGCAATGATCAGTGGAGTATTGTACTTGACACAGGTATTGTTTTGAACAGTTCTCTCCCGTAACCTCGTGTGAAAGAACCAATTTTTCACCAAGTGGCATGACTGTGTAATCTATTGCTTGTTAGCATGGGTAATAAGACCGACTCACACAATACTTCTGCACAATTACGAGACAGGCGTGGAAGGCAGCCTCGTACTTCAGGTACTTCACTATGAGCAAGATTCATGCTACAACTTATGTATAAATATAATTTAAATTTCTAGCACATCTAATACCTACACAATGACTTCAGATTAATAGAACAAATTTCCTACACTGATGCCTTCCACACATTTCCCATCAAGAAGAATCGATACTAACATAGCTATGCTGCCAACCACAGCTGGCAACCCCTTTTATAAACTTTAGTATAGGACCCGTACGTACACAGGGGCATTGGCTGCTGGTGAAGCACTTACAGCTTTTGATATTACAAAGAATGAGATGAAAGAATTTTTAATAAAAAAAGGTAGGTATATAGGATAAGTATGCTCTTCTTGAGTATTGTCTGGATTGTCCTAGTATTGATACAGTACAGTTCACACTTCTACACCTCATCACACAGAATCCAGCCAATAGCCGTCAAGAACCACCCAGGCACAATATAACCTCGGAGAGTATTTCCAAAAGCGAGAAATTATTTAGACCCTGAAATTATCCTGACACTTCTCATGACCCAAATATTTGGTTATTTCAGTTAATACAAGAAAAGAAGTTACACTCGGCCCATAATGGCAGCTCTGTACAGCTTCTCTATATGTATTTATATTCCAATTAGTATACCTGTATATTAATTTGCAGAAGAAGCTGGCAACAGCAACTCATCTTTTACTTGATGATGAGGGGCAACCCGGGCGACATACTGGAATGGCCATTTATGAAAATCATCCAAAACTTCTCTCTCACATCTCAACGGTCATTCTTATACAGTTTCTTACACACAATGATGAGTGAGGAAATTGGGCCATTGGTGCTTCTCAAAGGCCAAGTTTCAAGCGGAATATAATGTCTAGGCTCGTACTCCTGGTTTGTCGGCGACCTTGCCAATCCCGTCGAGTAAAGCAGTGGTGGCCGTCAGGAGCGGTTACACAGTGAGCAGGTTGTAGTCAACTGTGCATGGGGTCTCAACAACAGTCACAAATATTTTGAACTTGGAGATAAAACCAAAACTAAAGAAAAATAAAACAGACAAACTAATATTTACTATAAAATATAAAAGTAAATATTATTAGACTAAAAAGGAAATATATTGATGTTTATGTTTTGCATAACATTCTTCCAGACAAAATCTGAAAATAAAAAAACGATATTATTGAAAAGTCCTCCAAAAGGTATCTCGGAATCACCTTCTCACTTCACTGACAACAAATACAACTCTACTCATGTACACAACTGTAAAATCAAGTTAAAAGCAGAACAGTAAATAATTACAATTCTCGACACATTTCAGTGATCAATTACAACTATGAACATGAGGCAATGTGTGGCTGACAGGTAAATCAAGAAGTGGAAAGAAATTTGGAAGTTACAAAAGAAGACACAATATAATGACCTTAAAAACATTTGCTGAGACTCCAAGTGTTAAGTGGAACTTATAGGAACTTTTGGTACACTTACAGTCTCGGCCTTTGACCCACTGCATAACTCACTCCGCCTGAACCACAATATGTTTTGTACTTTGTAGGGCTGCAGTTATAACAGTAAGACCTCCGAATGACCGACAGATCACTGAAAATGCACACATCTATGAATGATTGGCAGATCTCTGAATGATCAGCAGACTTATGAATGACCAGCAGATCTCTTAAGAAACCGGTAACCACTGAGTGACTGGTATACCACCAGGTGACTGGTATACCACTGAGTGACTGGTATACCACTGAGTGACTGGTATCACTGAAAGACCAGCAGATCTCTCAATGACTGGCAGATCTGAGAGAACGGTAGATCTCCAAATAAGTGATTCTCTCTCAAGTAGCAGCAAACACTGGTGGACCTCTCAATGACCAACACAACTCTGAATGAATGAGAACATCCTGAATAATTGCCAGAAGTCTTACTAAGTGGCTAAACTCTACATGCCCAAGAGGAATAGCTCCAGTTTTGGCTGACACCATAAGAACATTGAAGGAAGAAATGCCTTTGACTCTAATTCTGAAGAAGACATAACGCTTCTTCTTTTTTACAATATATATATATATATATATATATATATATATATATATATATATATATATATATATATATATATATATATATATATATATATATATATATATATATATATATATATATATATATATAATTTATTTATTTTTACTTCTCAAGAATGTCAAAATTTTGGTAATGTGGTTGACATGTTTGGTTTACCCCTTCACTACCAGGACGCAACTTTAATATTTTATTTGGCTAATGCCGCAAGATTTTATTCAGCAGAGAGGGAACCCCATACACAAGTGGTTAACTGCAGGCATGAGGCAATCACTTACAATGAGGAGATTAAGAAAAGGTGTCACAAGTCTTGGCCAGTTAGAGCTCGCTGTCGTGTTAACGTGGGTAGACGAATGGCTGAGAATATCTCACATCCATTCCAGAACTAAACACAGTGACTGCTGCTTACACCAAATATTTAATGGAAATAAATGAGAACCACATAATTTTTCTTTATTATGTAGGAAAAAAGAGAGAGATGGTGGGCAGAGGCAGCCATATACTGAAGATATTCTTGTTTAGCCATAAAAAATGTGAATGACGACGCTGTTATTCATACACCGATACACAAGCAGCATTTTTCACATAATTTTTTTCACCAATTGTCAAATATTGTATAAAAAATTACAATGGCAAAAGGATGTTTTACGTGCATAGTTTCCAAGCAAATCAAGATGAAATAATGGCAAGAGCCCGACTTTTATATTTTATTAATCACAAGCTATTTTATGGTCTCTCATCATTTTAGCTTGATAGCTTGTTGATATTTTGTGTATTTCTCAGTAAGCCTTGCCATAATTTCTTCAGGTGCACTTATTTAAACCATTCATACATATATACAAGTCAACTCTTGCAAGGAACATGATATGAAAGTTCATCTTCATTCTACAAACTCTGGTCACCTATAAAAAAAAAGCTACACAGGGTAAAAGAGATGGGCTAAATAACATTAAAACATTCGTCTGAGTTGCGTCAAAACCATTGTACGTTAAACCCTGAGAAAACCTATAAGAATGAGGCTCAGTTAAGTCACAACTGTTTACAGGAGCGGCGGCCAACCAACAATATCGTTTTTGGGCAAAAGGCAGCTTGGACAAACTGTAGATAATGACTGAACAGTAAAGCCTACAGAAACAAAAAGACTACAACTTCAAAATCATACTAAAAAGTATTGTAAGATACAAGGGAATATCAGTTAAAAGTTGTCATAATTTTTTTCAGTTGCCCTTTGCTCACTAATGATATTTTAGATTTGCTATTATAGAATACCAAGACCCCAAATGTATGGCATGTTTCCATACCTGTGCCTCAGGGTAGAGTGTATCAAGTCCCTGAAATTGGTCAAGTACGAGTCATACTACACCGAGTCACTTGGAACACTATATATAATGTAAAAATAATATTCAATCATCTGACTCTGTGGACATTATCTCAAACAGTTTATTAAAGTGGAACACTATTGTGTGCCAAATCTCAACCTAATCATGAATATGACGATTATAAGATAAGATGATTTCCTCTTTTTTCTAGATACAGTACAGTACATATTTTACCAATTCTGTGATTACACATTCAAGCATAATTCCATCATAATAGAAAAGAAGCTTCACAAACTTCCATATGAAAGTCGTACTAAAGGTCATAATATACTCTCTAATTTCAGGTCCTAATTCTTATGAGTGGTCACTTAAGTACCAGTATGAGGGTGAGTGTTCTCTTGCAAGTACATTATTAGTATATTATTCATGCTTTTACTTAAGTGGAAACAAAGAATATGGTTCTAGAATGAGGGGAGTATAAAACAAGGGCAGACAATGTGACAACCACTGTACTTAAAACTACTAAATCTTATTATAGAGGTTAGTGGTTCTCTTGATGTATAGTAGGCAAGAGGCCCATCCAACCCACCTCAGCTGGCGAACAGTACCACCCACTCCCACCCATTAACACCTCTTTGCACCGTCTTCATTAATAAAGTTTCCAGAAGTACAATAATTGCGTACCATTACAATTTTTGCTCCAGGCATTTGAGATTCTTTACGGTAAGCAAAGAAATAATGAGTGGATACCTTCCCTCAGCTAGAGTGGTCCAAGGAGTAGAGTGGGTTTATAAGTCAAGAGAGCAGAGGTTATCAGCAGGTTGGCTATATACACTATTGAGTACACTTGTGGCCAATAATTTGGATATGTTATCAAACTTAAGGCTGCCTATTACAATGTGTGTCTCTGTACTCTACTGGTGTGAGGTAACTAAGTCTGGTGCAACATAATTCTGGTGTAACATAACTAATGACTCTGTGACATAACTGGTAGTGAATATGACAGAGGCATTACTGATGATCTGATATGAGAGATGGTGTAACACAGCTGGTCGTACTGTAGCATGACATGACAGGTGTTTGTATATATAAGCAGCAGTGTTACATGACAACACATGAGGTATGATATGACTGATGGTATACCAGAAGTGATTATGACAAGATATAATATGACATGAGGTAAGATAACCTGTAATGTGTCATGACTGGGTGTGACATGACTGGTGGTATGAGTGGTGATGAAATATGACTGATAGTATAAAAAGACATCTGACATGACAGGTATTTATATTATAAAACTTGATCAAGCAGAGTAACCGATGTTGTGACATGACTGTGGAATGTCCTGATGATTGAAGAGACATGACTGGCAACTGGACATGACTCCTGGCATATAGCATGGCAGATGTGACACACCTAACTACTGGGTGTAGTGTGACACTTGGAGATAGCTCGACAGTTTATGATAACATTAAGAGTATTGTACAGTGTCACCGCTAAGCATAAATAATAAACAAGTAAGCGATCCCACAAGCCAACGTCGTCAGCTTCCATTTAATTACGTAACTCTCAAAGAAATGTTGGTAATTTCTGCTCAAGTGCTTTAAATACCCAATCTCTTTTGACACTTCACCGATGTTACGTTTTCCTCCACTACGTCTACACACTTACATTCTATATACTGTTACACACACATTAGTCTAGCATTTGTGACATGAGAAGTTAATTTTTTTTTTCATCGCTGAAATTCCACCCAAGGTAAACCACAATAACTTCTCACCGGGCCACGTTTAGGATCAGGTACAGAGAACGAGGTAAGCCAAAGTCACGTCACATACAGTAAACCATCTACAGTATAGTATAGGGGTTTCGCCGTCACTGGACCGTTCTCTTAGTCTCGGAAACTCTCTAAACAGTGAAGCTATTGTCACTGCAAGTAAACAAACATCTTAGAAAAATGTCTACATGTGTGAAGATCTGTCACTGATAAGCACTTGGTCATCAAATTTAAAATAATCTGAGGTTTTGTTCTCAATCACCTTTAACCATTATAATTCCCCTTAAACAAATTATGTCCTTTCCCGAAGAAGCTCATCACGGTGCAGAGAAGCTCAAATTATTTTCAAATCTGGGGCCATGACAGCAACTACACTTTAGGTCCTGTGTAAAACTTAATTATCTAGTACAGTACAGTACTTCTCCAAGGATAGAAGGAATCTCAAGAGTATCAGAGTTGTGGTGACTGTCGCACACACACACACATGTACACAAAAGTTAATAAGAAACTGCCCCATTTTAAGATGCACCTCCAACAGAGCACGAGAGTCGACTGTTACGAACCTGAGTAATTATTTAGTAAATGCTGCTCTCTGCAGCTGGTTATGTAATTTACACATAATAAAGTTACAACAATGAGCATTAAGACCCTGGAAAGAATATCTTAAGGATTTACAGCAGCACTCAAGCACATTCTTGGGTTGCAGCTGAGCATGAAACTACTCTGTTAGTTTTCCTGGTCACTTCATCAATTATAAGTCAAGTTGACCAATAAATGATTTTCCAAATTGAGCATTTGACAGCAATTAACTGGGATTCCAGTACTCCAGGAATAAACCTTGGCATTACCATCTTAAGCTCATAGTAATGGATGTGGTCAATGTAAGTGAAGGATAAGAGGAGGTCTGCAGGCTGCTCGGGGCATCTCTGTCACACTAACAGCTTAAAAAACATTTACCCGTATCATAAGGTGCAACTCATGACTATCGTGCAAGGTACTGGGGTGATACAATGCAAAAAATCTAGCTGGTAGTTTGGCATACATAGGAACAAGGCAGAGCAGTTAAACCCCTTAACACATACACTTAATAAATATAATCCTGAAGATTCTTCCAGTTTACATGACTGATTTAAGGGACTGAGCTAAAATAGATCATGCTGTTGTTTCTTAGTTTCATATAAGCAAATGATAAAAAATCTCATTACAGGCAGCATGAGGCCGTCTGCATCTTTGGGCATGAGAGGTAATGCAGACCATCCCGTAACACCAACTGCGAGAGATTCCTTTAAAATCTCACGACATTGTCAACATAAAATATTTTGACTTCACAAGTACCTGTAAACCTTGAACTAAAATATTACCCGCAAGTTCAACTGTCTGGTTGCAAGATGCAACACAGCAAGAACCGCCAACACAATTATGTGACCCAACTAGAATTGCCACTAAACTTTACACTGTAGCTAAGAACTACCACTGTCAATAAGGTACTTGATGGGAACCTAAGCTCATGCTCTCACACTTGTCTTAGATCTAACTCTGCAAAAAGTTGTCATTTTAAGAAATACTCCATTAAAGTCTCACTCAAATTTTGGTAACAAGATATGTAATAATGTTATAAAAAAAATCAATATGAAAAATCATAGTACAGTACAGTACAGTACAGTACAATACTTTAGTACTTCCACCAAGTTTTCAGAAGTTAACTTTTTGAGAGATGTTCCATGACACTTGTTGAGTACAGAGCATTTTACTATAAACAGGCATAACTGGTGTCCATATTCATGTACAAAAAAGCTCAAGAGGTAATATGCTTCCAGGCAGCCACAAATGTTGAGGTCACTGACACATGATGGTCACCCACAGTTCGTGGGAACTACCAGTAGTTTGTGGTGGCAGAAAGGGAAGTTCGTATTAAAAAAATTTCCACTGCCAATCTCGATACTAAATAATTTTAATTTATGAGTTTCCCCATTCATCAATTTTTTCATTTTCGTAAAACAAACATCAACGTAGGTGCTATCACCCACACGTGACGGAGCTGCCTGACTCTACACACAACTAGTGGTGGGAGGTGGTGCATGTCGCAGTTTCCCACGTCGTGACCACAGCGGGGGCAGCCCATGGGACCGTCAGGCTGTCATAGGAGCCTGGGATGACGGTGTTGAGGAGCCAGAGTGAGCAGACAGGTCATAACCAGAGTTACGGGGAGCACCTCCTTCTGGACGCTTCTGCCTACGAGGATCTGCAAATCATATCACATTTTTTTAGGACAGACACCAGATTTATTTAGGACAACATCTTAGTATAAATTACAGAATACACTTATTTATATATTCTCCAAAATACCTTCACAAGTTCAACAATTTGATAAAGAAGTAAATAACTAACCAGTCTTCATGTGGATGACCCAGAGTGTGGCTGTCAGACAAACTCCAATTACAAAGGAAGCAAGTGCTATGCCAACAACAATCTCTGTTGACAATCCGCCCAGGACTATGATCTGGGTCTTGTCATCAGTGGCGCCAGTCACTGAGGAACTGCTGCTGGTACTGTCACTAACTTGCACAACACTGTCACTGCTGTCACTCGTCTTCATGTTGCTTCCTGACCAAGCGGCTGAGGCTGTTAAATTATCAATGTTATATATCTCATAATATTATTTTACAACACTACTCCTTCTGAAGTCCAAAAGTTGTACATTTGGTGAATCACTAGACACAATTATGAGAAGATTTCTGTCCAAAAAGTTGCTACCTCACTCAAGGGGAAAATTGTGTACAAGATGTTATAAAGTAGTTTGAAAGTTTCTTCCTTGGGAAAAGTAAAAGTTTAAGGCATCCTTCAAGTACACGTCTATGAACTAGGAAATATTTGCAATGACGTGATACAGTATTATTTTAACTTGTTAATGTTTGGCCTTTTTTTTTCCTTTTGATAAATTTCCTTTTGTACAGGACTCTACTGGATATAAACATCAGATAATTTTGTTAACTGTCCTTGGTTGACTTATTATTTACCACTGTTTTTGTACCTGCACTGTCTAGGTACATTACCTGTATACCCATATGGTCTATGTACAGTACACTGTACTGTATACCTGCATTGTCTACAGCATACACACACTGAACCAGTTACTGACGACTATCATGAAAATTACAACTTGTGTCTCCCAATTGCATAAGGCGATTCACTTTTGTAATTAGTGATGTCTGGCTAGGTAATGTCAGGCTGAGTCAGGTCAGGTTAACTTAAATCATCTTTAAAAGGAAAAATCTCATCTATTTGGGAATCATTAAGTAGAATTAACTACTCAAACTAACTTACATTCAGTGCTGGGAGCCATGGAAAAAGGCCCAAGGGCGAGTGTCTGTAGCGAGGAGGACGAAGGCTGAGTATCGAACACCCTCATCAACGTTGCTTTACCGCAGTAGTGTCCAGGGTCTATACACTGTTATATCAAGGTTATTCATTAGATGTGAAACCTCTCCATATTACAGACTATAAGGGAGAGTACAGTCCATTATATTGAGGTCGTTCATTTGATGTGTCACCATAAATTTCATACCACTGCAAAAAGTTGTTTATTTATCACCTTAGTACTGAAAAAAAAAAGAGTACTGTATTGTATTTACCCTGTTAACTGCTGGGCGAGGGAGAGAGTCAGCTGAACACACTCCCAGTTGACAGTGGAGGAAGAAGGAACCCAAGTAAGAATATTCTGAGAGGACCTGTTGAAGTAGAGAACAATTACATAAGAGTAATATTTCTCTCACTCAACACAAAGGATCATTATTATTTCCCAAGTCAGTCCCAGTGACAACAAAATTTCTAAGAGTTTTTAAGTTTCACATCGATCATTTTATGGCCTCAGGGGCACCAGCGATTCTTTAACCAAAACTCTAGTGAATTTAGCGGACTATAAGGAGAGGAAAGTCCATTATACCGAGGGTCTGGTGAGTCATTCAGGTCCTCACTATACTCACCATCCATATCCTCAACTGAACACACCTGCTCTCCCACGACTAACTCAGCCAAAAATCATCACAGGTATTTGACTATAAACATTGTCTTGGCCTCTCTATATACACTTACCAAGACTAGAATATTCCTACTGTCATAGAACTTAAACTTACTATACTCTACAGAATTACATAGGACTCGTTATACACTGTTCTATATAAATCTGTTTCTTATTTCAATCTATATATTTATGTTACACACAAAGTTGTCTTGTTTTTATTACAAATTTTAAATGTGATAAGAAATAGGAAGGCAATTAAGTACTGTATCTCTCCCGGGTACAGTATAGACACTAGAAGAGGTACTGAGAGATGTTAGAACATTGTACCAGGATGATTATCATACCACAACTGTCTACATTATGATACTTTATATCTTGTCATGTTATACTGAACAGTTCGTGGCCAGAGGTGGTACCGTACTGAATAGTTTTATTGTACAATAAAAGTTGTGAGTCAATACTGTACCTGGAAGCTGAAGCTGGACGTCTGACTGTTGAACAACATTGGTTCCAAATTCACTGAGGAACGGAGAGGGCACGACTTCCTCACAAGAGGCTCGTGCAAAGCACCAGTACGGCTGGAGGCTGAGCTGTTGCTCAGCCAACACTCCTCAAGCACAATTCGCAGGTCAGCATCATATTCCTCTGTCCATGGCATCACTGATGACAACAGAAAACAAGATTTTATCAAACACAAAAAGAAAAAATATGATGAAAAGCCATAGTCTTGAGTTTCTGATTTGTAAGCAAAGTGAAATTCAACCATTTGCTTATTTAACTAACTGATATATGAGAGTTTAATTATTAGGACATCTGCCAACTATTTGGTGGTTCATCAAAATTACATCAGACCATGAAGTGGTGAGTGATAATTATACATAACTGTACAGTACTGTATAATCTTTTAGTTTGTCATTCTTTTAAGTCACTTCCCACCATGATGCTGGACAGACACACACACACACGTGCACACAGGCGCACGCACGCATGTATGCATGCACGTACACACACACACACAGAGTTATATTCTGCTTTGTCACTCATTTTTTTATTTTATTTTTTTAATTAAATACTGTACTACAATAATCCTGCAAAGTTTCTTTTGTGGTACAATCTGACAAACTCAAATGTTTGTTCTTCAGATCATCCTTGACAGTAAGTCTTAAGTGTATTATAAAAAAATATCCTTTATAATGAACACATAAGGTGAAAGTGAGTAAGTAAGTGAGTAAGTGAGTGAGTGAGTGAGTGAGTGAGTGAGTGAGTGAGTGAGTGAGTGAGTGAGTGAGTGAGTGAGTGAGTGAGTGAGTTACTTAAGTGGAGATGAGACAGTCAGACCCTCGGGATAAAACACTTGTACACTTAACACACTGCAGTTGGGAGATCAAATTTCTCACCTCATTCATACGCCTCCGGTAAAATATTAATAACTTCTCGACAGATACAAATAACCATATTGAACAAAACTCCTACCACTGGCCAGAGCTGTCTTGATGTACAGTCTGTGGTTTATGTTGGTGGAGGCGGGATAGTTGTCAGTTGTGATGGGTATTTCGTGGTCGCTGTCTCGGAACATCTCCATCTTATATGTGGCACCGGCGACTGGCTCACTCACAGTCTGGTTAAAAATAAAAAAATAAATAAACTTTCAACCAATACACAGCAACCAAAAAGATACTGAAAACCAATACATATACAGTACAGTATAACTAAAAAAAAAAAAAGGCTTTATTTATACATTATTCAGGTTAATTAAATACTTTCTTAATGCTCCACAAAACTGTAACTTCGATAAATCACTCACAAAACATTAAATTAAACTTGTAAACTGATGACTAATATGTATAATCAAACATAGGGTGAATCCTCAATATAATGGACCAACCTCTCACATATAGAGGTTCCACTGTATTCATCCTCGAGTTAAAACCTCTTTAAACAGACGGTAGAAGTGTGAGTAACGAACCTTTTTATTTGTTGACTGAGGGGCGGGTGTCTCACGGTGGGGGGGTGGGTGGGGGTGAACCTGACACTGGACCTGTATGGGGGCTATCCTGGCGCCGTGGTACTCGTCCTCGATGCCGTAACCGGACCCGTCAAAGTCCTCGTCGTCGCTCAGGCTCGGCCCCAGATCCACGCTTACCTGAACACAAAGTAAAATGAAATGATTAATAAAATTACACAGTACTGTACTATAGATTGAAACCTCGATATAACGGACTTTCATCTCCATATAGTCCGTTATATAGAGGTTTCACCGTATAAGTGTCTTTACTTACTCAGGAAGGATTATCTCTGGGGTTAAGGTCCTAAAGCAAAGATTATCTCTGGGGTTAAGGTCCTAAAGCAAAGATTATCTCTGGGGTTAAGGTCCTAAAGCAATGATAATCTCTGGGGTTAAGGTCCTAAAGCAAGGATTATCTCTGGGGGTTAAGGTCCTAAAGCAAAGATTATCTCTGGGGTTAAGGTCCTAAAGCAAAGATTATCTCTGGGGTTAAGGTCCTAAAGCAATGATAATCTCTGGGGTTAAGGTCCTAAAGCAAGGATTATCTCTGGGGTTAAGGTCCTAAAGCAATGATTATCTCTGGGGTTAAGGTCCTAAAGCAATGATTATCTCTGGGGTTAAGGTCCTAAAGCAAGGATTATCTCTGGGGGTTAAGGTCCTAAAGCAATGATTATCTCTGGGGTTAAGGTCCTAGAGCAAGGATTATCTCTGGGGTTAAGGTCCTAGAGCAAGGATTATCTCTGGGGTTAAGGTCCTAAAGCAAGGATTATTATGATGAAACAAACAACCCTAACAGTTATTAAACAAAACCAACAACAGGTCAAAATTAATACAGTCATTATATGTCAATGATATCAAATTGGTCAGAGCCCCTACCCCCCCCCAAGGATTATCTCTGGGGTTAAGGTCCTAAAGCAAGGATTATCTCTGGGGTTAAGGTCCTAAAGCAATGATAATCTCTGGGGTTAAGGTCCTAAAGCAAGGATTATCTCTGGGGGTTAAGGTCCTAAAGCAATGATTATCTCTGGGGTTAAGGTCCTAGAGCAAGGATTATCTCTGGGGTTAAGGTCCTAGAGCAAGGATTATCTCTGGGGTTAAGGTCCTAGAGCAGGGATTATCTCTAGGGTTAAGGTCCTAGAGCAAGGATTAGGATTATGATGAAACAAACAACCCTAACAGTTATTAAACAAAACCAACAACAGGTCAAAATTAATATAGTCATTATATGTCAATGATATCAAATTGGTCAGAGCCCCTAGACAAGACAGGTTATGGTATGATGCTAATCGTAGCGTCAGGTGTCTCAAGCTATACTGTATACTTACATAATTTGTATAAGTGGTCTGATAGGGGGAGTTCTGTCTTGTAAACTTGCAGCGGCTGAAGTTCTCTCTGATGACGATATGAGAGATGTTCATGGCACCAGTACACGAGTGGTCTCTCAGGGACATGGATATTCCCCCGACACGTTCAGAGACGTCGTAAGGAATAGCCACCGTCATAGTGCTTTCATCGCAGCTCACAGACAGTGCAGCCTGGATCACTGCTGCTACGTCCTCTGCATCCACTGAAAAAAGTGTTAAAAATACGCTAAGCTCCAGCGACACTATTGCATTGTATCAATCTATCCATAAAAATTATAATATCATTGTAGACCTAAACATTACAGAAACAAAATATTAAAGCAATCTCTTTATCTATATCGAAATTACTATTTTCCAAAGACCAATCGAGAATCTCTGTACATTAACGTGATACCAAACTCATACCGTTACTACCTTACACACACACACACACACACACACACACACACTGTCCTGTCCACCTCATGCTCAACCTAACTTACTTCTTCCTTTTACTTCCACATTTGTCTACCTCACTTTGACCTTTCAACCTCTACTGTACCAACCAATCCTTTCCCTCTACTGTACCAACCAATTCTTTCCCTCTACTGTACCAACCAATTCTTTCCCTCTACTGTACCAACCAATCCTTTCCCTCTACTGTACCAACCAATCCTTTCCCTCTACTGTACCAACCAATTCTTTCCCTCTACTGTACCAACCAATCCTTGCAGCATTGTTTATCACATCAATGCCTCCTGTTTTTCTCTTAGCCTGGCAGCAGGACACCTCACACACACACACAGACTCATGTGAGAGATTTTTGCTTCTATCTTGCAGTTATTATTATCCCAGTGAAGAAAGGAAGAAGATATGGGAAGGCGTATATTTGTGATTTTATTATCTCTTTAACAAATTTAAGGCCATTTCTTGACTTGACTCAGCCAGTTTCTCCTACAGTAAAGTTCGAATCCAACGTCACTCAGCCAGACGTGACTCAAACTGACCCCCCCCCCGACGCCTGCACACCCGCACAGTCTACCTAATCTATAACAAGTCTCGAATCGTAAAGACCAAATCAAAACATACCTGAAGGCCGCCGCGTCGACGGGTAAATAAAACAGCGGATCCAATTGGATCTCTGAAAGTGAAAACGTTTGAAAATATTAAATAAGGAGGAATAAAGTAAAATTAAATCAATTCTAAATACTTTGAACTACAGTATAATTCCTATTCCTGACTTACTAAATAAACAATTAATCTTCCAATGAAACTTTCCTGTTCTCCAATCACACACTCTTCCAAGCAATTTCCTGTTCTCCAATCACACACTCTTCCAAGCAATTTCCTGTTCTCCAATCACACACTCTTCCAAGCAATTTTCTGTTCTCCAATCACACACTCTTCCAAGCAATTTCCTGTTCTCCAATCACACACTCTTCCAAGCAATTTCCTGTTCTCCAATCACACACTCTTCCAAGCAATTTTCTGTTCTCCAATCACACACTCTTCCAAGCAATTTCCTGTTCTCCAATCACACACTCTTCCAAGCAATTTCCTGTTCTCCAATCACACACTCTTCCAAGCAATTTTCTGTTCTCCAATCACAGTATCATTCAATTTCCTTTTACACACACTCCTCCCAACACCCATTTCCTTTTAACTTCTGTACTGTACTGCAATTTTTTTATTTTTTTTATTCAACAGTATTTCACCTCGATATTTGCATTTGTTTCCACCATGGGTCGTAAATCTCAATATACTATGTACACCACTTAACCCCTTGTGTATATATATGGGCCAGATAAACACTTACCACTTTTCGGGAGGACAGTAACGGTGATCTTGTTGGGGCTGGTGGTGCGGGTGTAGGATACAGGGGGGCCCACGCTGGTCAGAACTGTCAGTATCAACCCATCAAACGAGGCTGGGACGTTGATCCTCTCCACCTTGACCACCACTCCCGGGCCCGACACAGACGTATTCTCCACCTGGTCTCTGCCTCCCTGGTAACACAGAGAACATGTTTTTTGGGTTTTTTTTAAGGCTGTTGTAGAGTTTGTGGCACTGATGATAAGTGATGACATGTTTGAAATACCTGAAGGATATAGTATTATGGATCATGTTACAATGGGTTAGAGGGTAGTATAAGGATTTTGAAGGAGCACGAAGACACTTACCACCAGTAGTGTGATGGTCCCCTGGAGACTGGTGGCATGGAGTGACCAGGTGGTGGGTCTTGAGGTCCGCAATACCAGAGTAATGTTCCTCTCAACCTCTCGACCACCACCGGCACTGACGTCTCCACTCCCGCCCTCACTGCTGCCGACCACGGACAACACCAAGCTGCCGTTACTGTTGCTGCTGCCGTCTACCTCGATGATGTGGATGTCCCTGTAGACGAAATACAAGACAGAGACTTCACAACACCTGCATCATGAACAACAACAGCTAGCATAAACCACTCTATGCACTGTTTCATTCACTAAATCCTTCCTTAACACCAAACACCTTCCTCTAACACCACAATCTCCTGCTTTGCTTCATCATCCTGTACTGTTTTCCTATACAAGCAAGGCTTCATACATCTTATTTAAATTCTATGCAATGAACTTTTGCACGAAGCATCACGAACCTGTTATTCTCCCCGAGCATATTATGGTGGTAGCAGCCAGAGATGGGTTGTTCTACAGACATGAAGCAATTGGCCACCGGACTGTCATCCTTCACCTCCATGTTACAGTCACCGTCTGCCTCTTCATCTGTGTATAGAAGACGTGGTAAGGAGAGCAGGATACTATACCTCACTGGTGGAGGGGTGAGAATGACCCACACTGTGTACATCTGCACTAAGTACTGTACATTTGGAACTTGTATACTGTATTGTACACTGTGTATTTGTATGGTCTATGTACTGTACAATATATATATATATATATATATATATATATATATATATATATATATATATATATATATATATATATATATATATATATATATATATATATATATATATATATATATATATATATAGATACACACCCGTGTTGTCTGTATACTGTATTGTATACCTGTCATACCAATTATAAACTTGTATAACGATTTTACTTAATAATAATAAAAATAATAATAATACCTGCACTACTACTACTAATAATAATAAATGACTAGTAAACCAGGGAAGTTAGAGACTCACACAAGGTACTGAGGGAAGAATTGAGGACAGCTGCTGTACACTACACTACACTCACCATTAGGGAGGTGTAGGGCAATGGTGTTGGCCTGGGGTGCCCGGGTGTAGGAGGTGACAAAGCCAAACTTGCGCTGGGTGCTAGATATTAGGTCCTCCTGGGGAACGCGCTGCTGGTGGGCCACACTGTACCTCAGGTTACTACCTCGGACCTCATCCTCCCCGCTCACCTGCAGCACACGTTGTAACATTACATGTATATACATGTTGAACTGTACTGTATACTTATAGTGTTTATATACATGTTGAACTGTATACTGTACCTAGCTTATAACAGCAGTAGTGACTCACCAGAAAGAGGTGGTTGGTGGTGTTGGTAGGGTGGGAGGAGGTGATGGTGAACACTACAGGGGCGTCCCTGGAGGAGTGTAAGACCAGCACTACCCTGTAAGTCTGCTGCCCTGTCACCATCACCTCTACAGCGCCGCCCTCGGGCTCGTCCACGTGTACGATGTGCACCTGGCGTATGGGTGGTGTGTGGGTGTCCGGGGCGGGCGTGGGCGGTGTGGGTGCAGGGAAGAGGCAGCCGTGGCACACAGCGCTCGTCTCCACTACTGGCCTCACGTACTGTGTCCTGAGGGGCGTCTCTACCACACACAGCTCCCCATTCTGACCACCTGTAACATACACCTGTGTTAGTATACACCTGTGAGATATACCTGTGTTAGTATACACCTGTGAGATATACTTGTGTAAGTATACACCTGTGAGATATACTTGTGTTAGTATACACCTGTGAGATATACTTGTGTTAGTATACACCTGTAAGATACACCTGCTAGTATACTCCTGTGTTAGTATACACCTGCAATCCACTTGCTATTTTGTTCACCTGCAAGACCATAAGCTGGACATTACCTAAAATAAAACGGTAATGCACTGTAGTGTGTGTAATAATAATAATAATAATAATAATAATAATAATAATAATAATAATAATAATAATAATTAATGGTTTATTGAAAGAGCTTGGCAGCCAGAAGGCTGAAAATATACAGTTACATAACTGGGGAATGGATTTTGAATTACAAATAATATACAAATAACATAAGTGATATAAATAAGATATATAATACTAGATGGGGAAAAGCTCGAACTACAGGGCATTTCAACATAGTGACAGTGCAAGAAGTAGTATTTACTGGGAGTGAATACACTGGTTTATTACAAGTTATTGATAATTTTTACAATGGTTGTTCTTATAGCGATCAGTGCGTGCACGTTGTGTGTGTGTGTGTGTGTGTGTGTGTGTGTGTGTGTGTGTGTGAATGAGTGAGTTTACTATTAGTCATATCATCAACCTCCCTCATTGTATTAACGGTGGAGTAGGTTAGGTTAGTTTAGTACAGGTAACATTCGGTAAACATAACATTACTCTATACAGTACACCATTATTCATTATGTACATCACTTTTAATGGTGTACAGTATATATAGGACCAATATAAACAGATGTATATTAATAGAAGCAAGTAAGGCGACACAAATAGGTACATAACCACCTCACTGATGCCAAGTTTATATATAGTGAATCAGGTGGTGACTGGCAACCCCTACCGTGCCTACACTGTCATGTATGGTGACAGTGTAGGGGGTGGTGACAGTGTAGGGGGGGTGGTGACAGTGTATGGGGGTGGGGACAGTGTAGGGGTGGGGACAGTGTTGGGGGTGGGACAGTGTTGGGGTGGGGATGGTGTAGGGTGTAATGTTGGGGGTGGGAACAGTGTGGGGTGGGGACAGTGTTGGGGGTGGTGACAGTGTTAGGGGTGGGGACAGTGTTGGGGGTGGGGACAGTGTTGGGGGTGGTGACAGTGTTGGGGGTGGGGACAGTGTTGGGGGTTGGGGACAGTGTTGGGGGGTGGGGACAGTGTTGGGGGTAGGGACAGTGTTGGGGTGGGGACAGTGTAGGGGTGGTGGCAATGTTAGGGGTGGGGACAGTGTGGGGTGGGGACAGTGTTGGGGTGGGACAGTGTTGGGGTGGGGACAGTGTAGGGGGTGGGGACAGTGTTAGGGGTGGTGGCAATGTTAGGGGGTGGGGACAGTGTGGGGGTGGGGACAGTGTTAGGGGTGGGGACAGTGTAGGGGTGTGGTGGCAGTGTGGGGGTGGGGGCAGTGTAGGGGTGGTGGCAGTGTAGGGGTGGGGGCAGTGTAGGGTGGTGGCAGTGTGGGGTGGTGACAGTGTAGGGGTGGTGACAGTGTGGGGTGGTGGCAGTGTGGGGGGTGGTGGCAGTGTGAGATTGGGGACAGTGTGGGGTGGTGACAGTGTGAGGTGGTGACAGTGTAGGGGATGGTGACAGTGTAGGGGTGGTGGCAGTGTAGGGGTGTGAGTGGCAGTGTAGGTGGTGACAGTGTGGGGATGGTGACAGTGTAGGGGTGGTGACAGTGTAGGGGATGGTGACAGTGTAGGGATGGTGACAGTGTAGGGGGTGGTGGCAGTGTAGGGGGTGTGGTGACAGTGTGGGGGGTGGTGGCAGTGTAGGGGTGTGGCAGTGTAGGGGTGGTGGCAGTGTAGGGGTGGTGGCAGTGTAGGGGTGGTGACAGTGTAGGGGATGGTGACAGTGTGGGGTGGTGACAGTGTAGGGATGGTGACAGTGTAGGGGATGGTGACAGTGTAGGGGTTGGTGGCAGTGTGGGGATGGTGACAGTGTAGGGATGGTGACAGTGTAGGGATGGTGACAGTGTGAGGGGGTGGTGACAGTGTGGGGATGGTGACAGTGTAGGGGATGGTGGCAGTGGGGGATGGTGACAGTGTAGGTGGTGACAGTGTAGGGATGGTGTGACAGTGTAGGGGATGGTGACAGTGTAGGGGATGGTGACAGTGTAGGGGGTGTGGTGGCAGTGTAGGGGGTGGTGACAGTGTAGGGGGTGGTGACAGTGTAGGGAGTGTGGTGACAGTGTAGGGGGATGGTGACAGTGTAGGGGATGTGGTGGCAGTGTAGGGGATGGTGACAGTGTGGGGGGTGGTGGCAGTGTAGGGGGTGGGGACAGTGTGGGGATGGTGACAGTGTGGGGGGTGGGGACAGTGTGAGGATGGTGACAGTGTAGGGATGGTGGCAGTGTAGGGGTGGTGACAGCAGTGTAGGGGTGGTGACAGTGTGGGGTGGTGTGGCAGTGTGGGGGTGGGGACAGTGTGGGGATGGTGACAGTGTGGGGGATGGTGGCAGTGTAGGGGATGGTGGCAGTGTAGGGGTGGTGACAGTGTAGGGGGTGTGAGGTGACAGTGTGGGGGGTGGGGACAGTGTAGGGGGGGGTGGGGACAGTGTGGGGATGGTGACAGTGGGGATGGTGGTGAGTGTAGGGGAGTGGTGGCAGTGTGAGGGGTGGTGACAGTGTAGGGGATGGTGACAGTTGAGGTGGGACAGTGTGGGGGATGGTGACAGTGTAGGGATGGTGACAGTGTAGGGGATGGTGGCAGTGTGGGGGATGGTGGCAGTGTAGGATGGTGGCAGTGTAGGGATGGTGGCAGTGTGGGGGTGGGGACAGTGTAGGGGGTGGGGACAGTGTAGGGATGGTGACAGTGTGGGGGATGGTGGCAGTGTGGGGTGGTGACAGTGTGGGGGGTGGGGACTGTGTGGGGGGTGGGGGACAGTGTGGGGATGGTGACAGTGTGGGGGATGGTGACAGTGTGGGGATGGTGGCAGTGTGGGGATTGGTGGCAGTGTAGGGGTGGGGACAGTGTAGGGGATGGTGACAGTGTAGGGGTGGGGACAGTGTAGGGGATGGTGGCAGTGTAGGGGTGGTGACAGTGTAGGGGGATGGTGACAGTGTGGGGGTGGGGACAGTGTAGGGGATGGTGACAGTGTAGGGGATGGTGACAGTGTAGGGGATGGTGGCAGTGTAGGGGGTGGTGGCAGTGTAGGGGTGGGGACAGTGTAGGGGATGGTGACAGTGTGGGGATGGTGGCAGTGTAGGGGGTAGGTGACAGTGTAGGGGATGGTGACAGTGTAGGGGGGTGGTGGCAGTGTGGGGTGGGGACAGTGTAGGGATGGTGACAGTGTGGGAATTGGTGGCAGTGTGAGGTGGTGGCAGTGTAGGGGTGGTGGCAGTGTAGGGGTGGTGGCAGTGTAGGGGTGGTGGCAGGTGATAATGGTGGCAGGTGGTGGTGTTGGAAGTGGTGGTAGTGGTGTCCAAGAATTTACAGATGCCAATGTGCTCTAAGGTACAGTAGGCTGAGTGATGGTTTGCCTCCCAATGCATGTGTGGCTCTTCCTATGACGTCGATCACACCATGGTGTGCAAGAAAGGGCTTCATATGCATGAGGCACGACAAAGTAAGGGATCTCACAGCAAATATGTCGAAGGAAATCTGCCATGATGTCAGGGTAGAACCGACCCTCCTTCCATTGGACGGTGAGATTTTCCAACATAGGACTTCAAACACATCCAACGAAGCCCGTGTTGACATCAGTGCTCGAGGATTCTGGACGCGGGGACAGCGAGCCTTCTTCGACATCAGGATTTTTATCCTATGGCCGCATGTCACCAGCAACTTTCGATGCTGCACACAGGAGGACAAGAACGACAAGAGAAGGGCATATGGGGAGAGATTTCAGAACGTTGATCAAGGCAGCACTCCTCTAGTGTTCACAACCTCTGGTGGGATGGGACCAAGTGCAAGATGTTTCTACGCCAGACTCGGAGTTGATCTCCGAACGAAGCAGCAGCCCAAGTTATGTTACAGCCTGGATGAGATGTCGACTGTCCTTCTCTCTCCTTCGGTCGGCCTTGCTCTGCCTCAGGGGAACGAGAGCATCGGCCCCAAAACCGACAACAGTTGCAGATATTGACTATAGGGCAACAGTCACTGAATGCCGCATAGATCTGTGGTTCAACTAACTCAACACAGATAGGATAGCTACTTATGCATTAGGATATTTAATATTAAGGTAATAAAATGGTGGCGAAGGTGTGGCTATTGGGGGAGGCTGGAGGCCATAAATTAAAAAAAAAAAGTAGTGGTGTCAGGTGGTAGTGATGGTGTCAGGTGGAAGAGGTGGTGTCAGGTGGTAGTAGTGGTGTCAGGTGGAAGGAGTGGTGTCAGGTGGTAGTAGTGGTGTCAGGTGGAAGGAGTGGTGTCAGGTGGAGGAGTGGTGTCAGGTGGAAGGAGTGGTGTCAGGTGAAAGGTGGTGTCAGGTGGGGATGGTGTCAGGTGAAGGAGGGTGTCAGGTGGAGGTGGTGTCAGGTGGGAGTGGTGTCAGGTGGAAGAGTGGTGTCAGGTGGTAGTAGTGGAGTCAGGTGATAGTAGTGGTGTCAGGTGGTAGTAGTGGTGTCAGGTGGTAGTAGTGGTGTCAGGTGGTGGTAGTGGTGTCAGGTGGTAGTAGTAGTGTCAGGTGGTGTGGTGTCAGGTGGTAGTGATGGTGTCAGTGGAGTAGTGGTGTCAGGTGATAGTAATGGTGTCAGGTGATAGTAATGGTGTCAGTGGTAGTAATGGTGTCAGGTGGTGGTGAGTGGTGTCAGGTGGTAGTAAGTGGTGTCAGGTGGTAGTAATGGTGTCAGGTGGTAATGTGGTGTCAGGTGGTGGTAGTGGTGTCAGGTGGTAGTGATGGTGTCAGGTGGAAGGAGTGGTGTCAGGTGGAAGTAGTGGTGTCAGGTGGTAGTGGTGGTGTCAGGTGGTAGTGATGGTGTCAGGTGGAAGTAGTGGTGTCAGGTGTAATAATGGTGTCAGGTGAAATAATGGTGTCAGGTGATAGTAATGTGTCAGGTGGTAGTATGGTGTCAGGTGGTAGTGGTGTCAGGTGGTAATGTGGTGTCAGGTGGAAGTAGTGGTGTCAGGTGGTAGTGGTGGTGTCAGGTGGTAGTGATGGTGTCAGGTGGAGTAGTGGTGTCAGGTGATATAATGGTGTCAGGTATAATATGGTGTCAGGTGATAGAATGGTGTCAGGTGGTAGTAATGGTGTCAGGTGGTAGTGGTGGTGTCAGGTGGTAGTATGGTGTCAGGTGGTAGTATTGTCAGGTGTAGTTGGTGTCAGGTGGTATAATGGTGTCAGGTGGTAGTAATGGTGTCAGGTGGTAATTGGTGTCAGGTGGTGGTAATGGTGTCAGGTGGTTGTGGTGTCAGGTGGTAGTATGGTGTCAGGTGGTATAATGTGTCTGGTAGGGTGGTGGTGTGGTCAGGTGGATAATGGGCAGGTGGGAATGGTGTAGTGGTAGGTGTCAGGTGTGGTGTCAGGTGGTAGTCATGGTGTCAGGTGGTAGTGAGTGGTGTCAGGTGGTAATGTGGTGTCAGGTGGTGGTAGTGGTGTCAGGTGGTGGTGATGGTGTCAGGTGGTGGTGATGGTGTCAGGTGATAGTAATGGTGTCAGGTGGTGGTGATGGTGTCAGGTGGTGGTAATGGTGTCAGGTGGTGGTAGTGGTGTCAGGTGGTGGTAGTGGTGTCAGGTGGTGGTAGTGGTGTCAGGTGGTGGTGATGGTGTCAATACTGTACATGGCCTTCACAAGTATGTCTCCCACAATAGTCTTCTTGATGTGTTTACTTTTGACCAGACCACAACAACTGCTCTCTCTCTCTCTCCCTTCTTTCTTTTCTATCCTCCTTCTCTCTCTCCCCCTCTCCTTCTCTCTCTCCCCCTCTCCTTCTCTTCCCCTCTCCTACTTCCCTCCCTTCAACTTACTATACTAAATGATGACTGACTGACCCACTGACAGATATTCTCTCTCTCTCTCTCTCATTCCCCATGTCCTGTCATCCTTGTGTTTCATTGAGAGAGAGAGTGTGTGTGTGTGTGTGTGTGTGTTGATCTGTCACCATAAAGTTCTGCTATGATGCTTCACATTCCATCATCCTCGCTACCTTAACACCAGTCACGTTCACAACTTTTAGAATCACCGCCACTATCACCACCATCACCAGAAGTGTTAAAAAATCACCACGACCAATACCCACTAAAACCACGAACACTATAGATGACATGATCAACACATCCTGACCTGGCCTTGAGATACATAAATACCTAAGTTGTTTATTGGTGTTTGCTCCTAGTGGTTTTATGGATAAAGATAGAATCATAGATTTAAAGTTGCAACAAACGCCGTGTCTGTCAGGACTATGAGAAGAGAAAGAGATTTGTTGAGTGGTCCGATGTTCATTTGTTTGTTTATATCAGCCAGAGAAAAGTTTCTTGACCTTTTGACTCGATGTTTATTTGTTTGTTTATGCCAGCAAGACAGAACTCTACTGACCCTTTGACTCGATGTTCATTTGTTTGTCTATATCAGAGAGAGAAAAGTTTATTAATCCGATGCTCTTTTGTTTGTTTGTTTATATCGGCGAAAGCAATACTTATTGACTCTATATTCACTTACCTGAACACTTAAAAAACATTACAATCAGTCACTGAAGCAGGAGGTTTTTTTTTCAGGTGTGTTTACCTATGAGGAAATACACACACACACACACACACAGAAACACACATACAAAACTTTCCCACGCTAGCCCCAATATTCCCACGCTCTGATCATACACACGCACACACCACCCACTTGTCCACCTATCATTAACACTAAAATCATCATCTTTACCTATTATTCTTCTATTAACTTCTATTATCCCTAGCAATGACTTTATTCTATCTATAGTTTTTTTTTCAATAAATTTAATCGGTCTTTTTTTCCTATTTTTTGTTTATTTTCAATTTTATTTCCATCAACAAGACTTTATTCCCATCAAGTGACTTTATTTCCATCTAGTGACTTTATTCATATCATGTCACTTTATTCCTATCAAGTGACTTTAATTCCCAGCAACAAAACTTTTCCCATCAAAATCAATTTCTTCCCCCTCACCTGTATACACTTAATTAATACGTCAGTACAGGTAAGATGGATTGGCCAGTTCATCAGGGGGGGGAGGGGGGGAGGCAGAGCTGACCTACCAACCTGTTTATCTGCCTGGCCTACCTGACTGACTGCCTGCCTGCCTGCGACAAGTACATTGACTCAATACCCCCACACTACACCTGACACGTGATTCAGCACTACACTACACCTGACTCTACACTTAACTACACGTGACTTACTGTACACACACACACACACACACACACCATACGACCACGTACTGATTACCACTACATCACCACCACAACACCCCACAACAATACCACCACAACACCCCACCACAACACCCCACAACAATACCACCACAACACCCCACTACAACACCCCACCACCACTACACCACCACCACAGCACAACACCCCACCACCACTACACCCCCCACTACAATCCCAGATGGTGTGTGTGTGTGTGTGTGTAGCAAGCAAGAACATTGACCCAGATAAATGTTGGCAAGGCCCACACACCCAGCAGTTGACAACCCTTGCAGGAGACTGACGGAGACTGGCTGTTTAACTAAGACTGATTGACGGAGATTGACTGACTGGTGACTGACATTGACTGAGAGACTGACAGAGAAATGTGAAGAATTACTAAGAACACACCATTACCCAAGGAGGTTAAGTGAGAGGGTGGAGAAGAGGAGGAGGAAAGGGAGGAGGGTGGAGAAGAGGAGGAGGAAGAATAAAGGAAGAAGTGTCTTTTGCCCCTCTTCTTCCGTTTCTCCTTCCACCTCCTCCTCCTCCCCTGTTGCTGCTAGTGAAAATAAACTTCATTCCTCGCAAGCTTTTCCCCCGTGACCCTCAGTAGAGCACACACACACACACACACACACACACGTTCGGTTAAGTATCATTAGCTTAGCTTAAGGTAAGGTAACCCGGCCAGTTACCTTCGCTTAATTAGTTAAGGTGTTTGTTACCTTTGACATTAACATTCACATTGCGAAATAAAATAAAAAATCACAAAAGGCGCCATTGTAATGTGTTTGAAGTTAACCTAACCTAACCTAACCTACTGTAGTTAGGTGAAACAATTTGAGATCCTTTTAAAACACACACACACGGTCAATAGCGCTGATTTTCACTTCCCCTGAATGGTGTTTAAGAAAGACCTTCCAACTGTTAGGTGCCAATAGAATCCCAAATGCCGGCCATCCATAAGACTCTGTGAAGCTAAATCTCAGAAATAAGTCCATAAAAAATCAGGAGTTGATTCAAGCCCCTCCCAGCCCGAGAATCATAAGCGCGAGAACCACGACACCCCAGCAAGACAAGTGAGCATCGGCGCCCCCACCTCTCACACACTCTATATCCCCCTTTTACTTCCTTTATAAACGATCATACTCCTTCAATTCTAGAATATTGTTTAAGTAATATTTTCTCTTTGTTGTTAACCTATAGATGAATATTACTCTAATGATGTTTAATAATCGGTTAAATAAATAAATATTCGATGGATGTAAGATCAGTGTGATGTAATACGAGTAGAAGAGGTTTTAAAATATGAGCCGAGGACGCAGTTGGCAATGTTGTCGGCGGTGGCTCGGAGTGTGGCAACAGCGGCGCGCACTCACTACCCCTCCCTCTCCCCTGACATATACACACACCCCAATATTGTTACTGAAGATTTAACTGAATGATTCATTCTCACTGAACACCTGGGGATTATGGAAGAGGAAACGAAACGGGAAAGTAACAGCACACACACCTACATACTATTATACGATACTGGCGGTTTCTCACTCCCTACTCCCCCCTCCCCACACCACACCTAGGACAGAGTAACCCAGCCCCTTCCTCTCTACCAACCCCCCACCCCCCCTAGGACACGTTGCTTAACCAGCCTGTTACTACGTGAAAACTCTGGCCAACCAAACATTCTTACATTATTTTGAAGACCATTCCCTTTATCAAGTGAAGTTAACTTAACCTAACCTTACTCTCCTCCTGCAGATAACAACCCCCCCCCACCCACACACACCATCTGAATCCCAACCCCACCCCTACCATAACCTAATCTAATCCCAACAACCCACCCCACCATAACCCAATCTAACCCAATCGTAACCCAATTCAACATAACCCATCTAACCCAACTGTAACCTACCCTACCATAACCTAATCTAACCTACCGTAACCTACCCTACCATAACCTAATCTAACCTACCGTAACCTACCCTACCATAACCTAATCTAACCTACCGTAACCTACCCTACCATAACCTAACATACCGAAACCTACCCTACCATAACCTAATCTAACCTACCGTAACCTACCTGTCTAACCTACCCACTGCCTAACCTCGAACCTGCCTACACTAACCTGCCGTACTCCCCCAACCCTGCCACTCCCTGCCATAACCTAATCTAACCTGCCGTAACCTGCCTACCATAACCTAATCTAACCTGCCCTACCACCTGGCCTAGTACCCTCCCCACTATCCTACCCGTAACCTGCCCAACCTAACCTGACTGCCGTAACCTGCCCTGCCATCCTAATCTCCTGCGAACCCTGCCTCCTCTTCCTCGTAACCTGCCTCCGCCATATCCTACCTACCGTAACCTACCCTACCATAACCTAACATACCGAAACCTACCCTACCATAACCTAATCTAACCTACCGTAACCTACCCTACCATAACCTAATCTAACCTACCGTAACCTACCCTACCATAACCTAGCCTAAAGTAACCTACCCTACCATAACCTAATATAACCTACCGTAACCTACACTACCATAACCTAACATACCGAAACCTACCCTGCCATAACCTAATCTAGCCTACAGTAGACTACCCTACCATAACCTACCCTACCATAGCCTAATCTAACCTACCCTACCATAACCTACCGTAACCTGACCTAACCCGAAATACTATCCACGTTATAAGTGATTGAATGAATGCTACTCTGCGTGTGTGTGTGTGTGTGTGATGAAAGGCCTGGAAAATATCACCTCCCTTCTCTTACCCTCTCCCCCCTCCCCCCCATCACCTCTCTCCTTCATCCCCTTCCCCCCCTTCCCTTCCCTCAGCCCTACACGGAGGAATTTCAGGTTCATGTAGTACATTACCAGTTATATGAGAGACTTTCTTTAATATTATCTCTCTTTCTCTCTCTCTCTCTCTTTGTGTACATAATTTCTTCCTTCCTTACCTCTATCTTCTCCCCTTTCTCTCTGATTCCCACCCTCCCTTCTTTCCTTCTCTCCCCCCTCCACCCTCCTTCTTTCTTTCTCCCCCTCCCTCCTTCTTTCCCGCCTTTCATGTCTTCTCTTCCTAACCCCATTCCTTATCTCTCCTCTGTCTTTCCTTCATTACCACAGAGAGAGAGAGAGAGAGAGAGAGAGAGAGAGAGAGAGAGAGAGAGAGAGAGAGAGCTGCCGTTATTCTCACCTGAGTCTCATGAAAGGTGAGAAGTTAATTTATTCATCAAAGTTGACAGTAATAGATGCATGGGTGAGTGATGCGTGTATGGTGTGATGTTCCCTTCTGCTGCTGCTACTACTACATACCTACCACCACCACTACTACATACCTACCACCACCACTACTACCACTACATACATACCTACCACCACTACTACCACTACATACATACCTACCACTACTACGACACATACCACAACTACTACCACTGACACCACACAGTAAGAGGCTTGACCCTAATTCTTCCCTGAAACCCACAAAATTCTTATTTCTCCACGTGTCTTAACTTTACCTGACACTAATATATGTAGTCTCTCTCTCTCTCTCTCTCTCTCTCTCTCTCTCTCTCTCTCTCTCTCACTTCCTCCTCAGCATATAAACTTTGTAATAAACCTTTAAAGCATACACTTGAACACTATATTACTTTGACACTGTCAAAGACTCCAGGCCACATGGCTTATTGTATCATGAACTATATAATTACTACATTAAATCAGGTGTGTTTGAGGACATTCTTGCTGTTTATCCGAAATTTGCTGCTGGTCCACATAGATTAGTCCTCAAATAGAATATGACTGTATATGAACCTCTGTCCTGTGTGGCAGTGAACAGTGATAGCACCCTCAGTGTCAAGACCTGACTCTATTACTCAGAATAGGCCAATTGTACTCCAAGCTTTGTCAATAAAGTTGTTAAACTAAAACCAACAAAAACTCTCCCTCCCTTTCATACACACATTACTCCCCCTCTCTCTGTTCATCTGACAGTATAACCTGCCTGACAGCAGACTCTCCTGTAGACATATTTTTTATTTTTATTTTTTTTACGGAGATTAGCCTACCCGGGCACAGGTCACTGACACACATCAGGGTCTGGGGGGGATATAATAATAATAATAATAATAATAATAATAATAATAATAATAATAATAATAATAAATAAAAATTGTGAGGTTTCCCCTCAGTGGCGATTGGCAACTACATCCTGTTGCAGTGTTAGTGTCACACACAGACACCACAGTGTGAATGCCGAATTGTGTGTCTGGGCTAGGCATTCTCTTGATCGTATACAGGTGCTGAAATTTTTATTCTCCGAAGAAAAATTTTTCTTAGTAGGGGCGATTGTCATGGGTTACCTTAGGCTTACCCACGCAACCAATTCCAAAGTTTGTTTTACTAGAGATAAGGCACCCGGCGAGCCATGACTGTGACATATATTTTCCATTAGTGGTATGTTAGCCAGCCTATAGGGGGAGGCCATTGAGACTGTTGTACTGTTCATTGCCTCACGCCCCAAAAACCTCATTTTAAGTACTATCCCCTAGGCCATGGGTTAGTTAAGACGTCGTCCCCACCCTCTACCTCCTGAAGGGAACGGGAGACCACACAGAGTCCTCCACTGCCACCCCGTCCTGTGGACCGTCGTCGACACGAGACTAAGTGTGTTAACCTAGGTTTGTTATCCCCGTGATATTATCACGTGTGGAAGCCTGGTTGCGACAATAGCAATCCAGGCTGGTCTATTGCACCCAAGTGGTTAATTCAAGTCACGCTTACCAGTTCTCCTTCCCACGAAAACCGTCTACAGTGACTGTCAGTGACGTGAGACTATGTGTGGTAACCCAAGAGTACATTTTTTGTTATTCCCCGTGAAAGAAGTTCTTGTGCGGAAGCCTGGTTGCAACAAGAGCAATCCAGGCTGGCAGTAAATGTATCACTTGAATAATTAAGGCTCTGTTAAGTTATACCCATAGTAGAGTAATCACATGTGTCCCCAAGTTGAAAATTCCCTCTTTTAGAAGATTAATTTTATTACAGAGTGAACGTGAGTGACTCATATATCCATGCAAATTGTAAATCATTGTATGGAAGCTTGACAAATATATGTAAGTGCAATTATCTGCCCGTATCTGTGATCCTATCTTATTATTACTAAAGGTAATGACTGATTGGTTATGACAAAGTATAACCAATAACTTAGAAGGATGTTGGAAATTAATGGAACTCATTAAATCATCATTTATCAAGTATAAATCATGGAATGTCGGGTGGTGGAGTGAATGTCTACGTAGATACACCATAATCTCGTGTAAGTACCAGTGTGAAGGTATCGAACACTACGGTAAGAAATATAAGAAACACAATATATTATAATCTTTATATAATATAATCCACACTTACACCACTACGATATCAAAACCATGACAGTGAGAAACGATATACAGTATGCATGTTGTACTGTCAATAGTAAGAGACACAATTGAGACCCTGCAATTGTGTGTAAATGAGGCAGAAAGTCAGATCAGCAACCTGGGACTTGGTCACACTTCCCAGGCAGTAGTACTTCCCTGTTTGATAACTGCCTACTACCTAAAACAGTGACACTTTTAACACCTTCCACATGCTTCAGAAATCCTTGCTTAAACTAACCTTACCTAGACTAAACTAACCCAGCCTAACCTAACCTAGACTAAATTAACCTAACCCAACCCAAACTAATCTAACCCAACCCAGCCTAACCTAACCCAACCCAATTCAACCCAACCTAAACCAAACCCAACCATGCTTTAAAAAATCAAGTACTTAATGTGACTTAATAATAAACACCAGTTAAAATTTAAAGAAAAAAAAAACAGGTGTTGCTTGTTACCGACCCGCAGCAGGTGAGAGGAGAGCAGCCAGCAGCAGCAGAAGGTGTGGTGACAGCAGGGGGTGGTGAGGGGGGCAGGACTGAAGGGCTAGACCGTAGTAGCTAGCCCGGCGGCGTGGCAAGCCTTGGGATGTCTCCGCTGCCAACCCCATCCTGCACCATGGCAACTCAACACCTGCAACAATAAAAACAGCGATAATTATGGCAACTCGACACCTGTGATAATTATAGCAACTGGACATCTGTGATAATTATAGCAACTCGACACCTGTGTTAATTATGGCAACTCAACACATGTGATAATTATGGCAACTCGACACCTGTGATAATTATGGTAACTCAACACGTGATAATTATGGAAACTCGACACCTGTGATAATTATGGCAACTCGACACCTACAACAATAAAAACAGCGATAATTGCAACGCTCGACATCTGTGATAATTATAGCTCGACACCGTGTTAATTATGGCAACTCAACACGTGATAATTATGGCAACTCGACACCTGTGTAATTATGGTAACTCAACACGTGATAATTATAGCAACTCGACACCTGTGATAATTATGGCAACTAAACACTTGTGATAATTATGGCAACTCAACACCTGTGATAATTATGGCAACTCGACATATGTGATGATTCGGCAACCTCAACACATGTGACAATTATGGCAACTCAACACGTGCTAATTATGGCAACTCGACATCTGTGATAACTATGGCAACTCAACACCTGTGATAATTATGAAAACTCGACATCTGTGATAATTATGGCAACTCATCACCTGTGATAATTATGGCAACTCGACATCTGTGATGATTATGGCAACTCGACATATGTGATGATTATGGCAACTCAACACTGGTGATAATTATGGCAACTCGACACTTGTGATAATTATGGCAACTAAACACCTGTGATAATTATGGCACCACGTGTGACTGCAACTCAACACCTGTGATAATTATGGCAACTCAACACATGTGACAATTATGGCAACTCGACATGTGATAGCTATGGCAACTCAACACCTGTGATAATTATGAAAACTCGACATCTGTGATGATTATGGCAACTCGACATCTGTGATGATTATGGCAACTCAACACCTGTGATAATTATGGCAACTCAACACCTGTGATAATAATGGCAACTCGACACCTGTGATAATTATGGCAACTCAACACCTGTGATAATTATGGCAACTCAATCCTGCAACAACAAATATAAAACAATAAGCCAATAAACAACAAAGAAACAAACATACAGAGGGGCAATGTTTACACTGTAAGACAAACAACTATTAAGTGTGTGTGTGTGTGTGTGTGTGTGTGTGTGTGTGTGTGTGTGTCTGTGTGTGTGTGTGTGTGTTGTACTGAATATTACTTTAAACATATGCATAAACACACAAACACAACACACACATATGCTTCTTGGGAGTATGATAATAATTAAGTTTAAATTCTTGCATTATATACCTCAAAGTATGAACAAAATAATGCTTCAATATTATGATGAGTATGATGATTTAACACTGAGTATGAGTTAACCTTTTGAGTATGATGAGTTAACCCTTTGAGTATGATGATCTGATGCCTTGAGTATGATGATTTAATACCACGAGTATGATTATTTAACCCCTGAGCATGATGAAGCAACTGAGCATGATGACCAACCCCAGGCATGATGACTTAACCCTTGAGCATGATGACTTACCCTTGAGTACGATTACTTACCCACTTGAGTTGAAGTACACTACAACGATGGAGGGAGGGAGAGAAGGTGAGGGAGAGAGAAGGGGAGGAAGGAGAGGAGGAAGGTGAGGGAGGAAGAAGGTGAGGGAGGGAGAGAAGGAGAGAGAAGGGGGAGGAAGAGGAAGGAGGATGCGGGAGGGAGGAAGAAGGTGGGGGGGAGAGGAGAGAGAAGGGGAAGGAAGGAAGGGAAGGAGGATACAAGGTGAGGGAGGAAGAAGGTGAGGGAAGGAGAGGAGAGAGAAGGGGGGGAGGAAGAAGGGAAGGAGGATGCAAGGTGAGGGAGGAAGAAGGTGGGGAAGGAGGAGGAGAGAAGGGGAAGGAAGGAAGGGAAGGAGGATACAAGGTGAGGGAGGAAGAAGGTGAGGGAAGGAGAGGAGGAGAAGGGAGGAAGGAAGGGGAGGAAGGTGAAGGAGGAAGGTGAGGGAGGAGAGAAAGGAGAAGGGAGAGGAAGGAAGGAAGGAGGATACAAGGGAGGGAGGAAGGGAGGAGGAAGGAAGGAAGGAAGGAAGGAAGGAAGGAAGCAAGGGTTTATATTGAGCACTCGTCCGCTAAAACCATCCATCCCCACGATAGAGAGACACACACACACACACACACACACACACACACACACAAACAGACGTGACCATCAGAATAACCATAGGCCAATAACATGCCTGGATGACCCTCTGTCTCTATCCAGCGTGAGGGAGGAAACACAGTAGTGAAGATGATTTATACTGTGCCCCAAGTGATGGCCAGACGTAATACATGTGATGTAACCACCACTATCTTCACTACTATTGGCACAACCACTACTATCACCACCACTACCACTACTACCATCACTACCACCACTACCACCATCACAACCACTACTATCACCACCACTACTAGCACACCACTACCACTACTATTATCACTACCACCACTACCACTATCACCACCACTACTATCACCACGACTACCACTATCACCACCAATACCACAACCATCACCACCACTACCAGCACACCACCACTACTACCATCACTACCACCACTACTACTATCACTCACCACCACTCACCACATCACCACACCACTACTATCACCACACCACTACTATCACCACCACTACCACTACTACTATCACTACCACCCACTACCACCACCACTACTATCACCACGACTACCACTATCACCACCAATACCACTACTATCACCACCACTACTAGCACACCACTACCACCACTACTATCACCACCACCACTACCACCATCACGACCACTCACCACCACTACTATCACCACACCACTACCATCACCACCACTACCACCATCACCACCACCACCACCACTACCATCACCATCACTTCCACTCATCACCACCATCACCACCACCACCATCACCACCACTACCATCACCACCAATACCACCACTATCACCACCACCATCACTACTATCACCACCACCACTACTACTTCATCACCACCACTACCACCATCACCACCAACACCACTACTATCACCACCACCGTCACCACATCACCATCACTACCACTACTATCACCACCACCAGCACTATCACCACCATCACTACCACCACCGCCAGTACTACCATCACCACCACCACCATTACCACCACCACCATCACCACCATCACCACCACTACTATCACCACCACCACCACATCACCACCACCACCACCACCACATCACCATCACTTCCACTATCACCACCACCACACCATCACCACCACTATCACCACCATCACTACTCACCACATCACCCACCACTACCACATCACCACCACTACTACTATCACCACCATCACTACTATCACCACCAACAACCACCACCACCACTACTATCACCCCACCACTCACCATACTATCACCACCACCATCACCACCATCACTACTACCACATCACCACCACTACTATCACCACCACCACCACTATCACCACCACCACTGCTATCACCACCACTACTATCACCACCACTCACCACCACCATCACTACATACCACTATCACCACCACTACTACCACTACTATCACCACCACCACTATCACCACCACCACCATCACCACCACTATCACCACCATCACTCAATAACTACTACCACCACCACCACCACTACTACTATCACCACCACTACCACTATCACCACCATCACTACTAACACTCACCACCACTACTATCACCACCACTACCACTATCACCACCATCACTACCTAACACACCTCACCACCACTACTATCACCACCACTACCACCACCACCACTACCACTACTATCACCATCACTACCACTACCACTACTATCACCACCACACTACCACTACTATCACCACCATCACTACCACTACCATCACCACCATCACTATCACCACCATTACTACTATCACCACTACTACCACCACCACACCATCACTACTATCACCACACCACCACCATCACTACTATCACCACCACCAACACTATCACCACCACCACTACCACCACCACTACCACCACTATCACCACCACTACCACTACTATCACCACCACTACCACTATCACCACCATCACTACTACCACCACTATTACCACTATCACCACCATCACATCACCACCACTACCACCACTCATCACCACCACCACTACTATCACCACCACCACCAACACCACCATCACCACCACCACCACCATCACTGCCACTCATCAGCACCACCACCATCACCACCACCACTACCACCACCACCATCACCACCACTACCACCATCACCACCACCATCACCACCACCATCACTACCACTATCACCACCACCATCACTACCACTACTATCACCACCACTACCACTATCACCACCATCACTACTACCACTATCACCACCACCATCACCACCACTATCACCACCACTACTACTATCACCACTACTACCATCACCACCATCACTACTATCACCACCACTACCACTATCACCACCACTACCACTATCACCACCACCACTACAACCACTCATCACCACCACTCCACCACTATCACCACCACCACCACTATCACTCCTCACTCATCACCACCACTACCACTATCACCACACCACTACCACTCATCACCACCACCACCACTACCACTATCACCACCACTACCACTATCACCACCATCACTTCTACCACTCATCACCACCACCACAACCACTACTACCACTATCACCACCACCACTACTATCACCACCACTACCACTGCCATCACTACCACTACCACTATCACCACCACCATCACTACCACTATCACCTCACCACCATCACTACCACTCATCACCACCACTATCACCACACCACTACCACCACCACCACCACCACCACTACTATCACCACCACCACCACCACCACCACTATCACCACCACCACCACCAGGAGTTACACCAGCTATAGCTATCGATTTCTGGTCGTCCCCACACACACACACACACACACACACACACATGCTGCCCCAACACTCACTCGCGACATTCCAGCGACCCCCTTCCCCACCCACCACCACCCACTTCTACATCTTGTGTTAGCGGTAACTCAACCTCTGCCCGCCCACCCACCCACCCAGATACCCACCCACCAGAGAGAGAGAGAGAGAGAGAGGAGAGAGAGCCGCATCTTTGGACAATATTGTTGCAAATTGTTGAGGAGGAGGAAGAAGATGAAGAAGGGAGGGGAGGAGGAGGAGGAGGGAGGAGGAGGAGGAGGAAGCATAGCCCTCAACCTTGGCTCATAACGACCCTCCTCCCCCCCACCAGCCCTTCAATTCTGGACGGTGTTGCCAAATCTCTCAACCATAACATTGCATCATACAGCTCTGCTCTCCTGCCCCCCATGACGAACCTTGCCACTCACCATCTGACCCTCCCCCCTTCCCCACCACACAGGGCAGAACAGGGTAGGCTAGGGTATAGGTTAAGGTAGGGTAGCTTAGGTTAGGGTTAGGCAGGCTAGCAGGGTATAGGTTGTAGCTTAGGTTAGGTAGGTTAGGGCAGGCTAGGGCAGGGTAGGTTAAGGTAGGGTAGCTTAGGTTAGGGGTAGGTTAGGGCAGGCTAGGGCAGGGTATAGGTTAAGGAGGTAGCTTAGGTTGTTGCAGGTTAGGTGTGTTAGGGCAGGCTAGGGCAGGGTATAGGTTAAGGCAGGGTAGCTTAGGTTAGGGGCAGGTTAGGCAGGCTAGGCAGGGCATAGGTTAAGGAGGCAGCTTAGGCAGGGGTAGGGCAGGTAGGCTAGGGGCAGGGTATAGGTTAAGGGAGGGCAGCCTAGGTTAAGGTAAGTAGGGCAGGTGTACAGGGGCAGGCATAGGTTAAGGTAGGTAGCTTAGGTTAAGGTAGGTTAGGTAGGGCAGTGTAGGCTGGGCAGGGGTATAGGTTAAGGTAGGTAGTTTAGGTTAGGTAGGGCAGGTACTAGCAGGTAGTTAAGGCAGGGTAGCTTAGTTAGGGGTAGGTTAGGTAGGGCAGGGTAGGCTAGGCAGGGTATAGGTTAAGGGAGGGCAGGTTAGGGGTAGGTTAGGGGTAGGGCAGGGCAGGCTTGGGCAGGGCATAGGTTGTGTAGGGTAGCTAGGTTAGGTAGGTTA
Source organism: Homarus americanus (assembly GCF_018991925.1). Lineage (NCBI taxonomy): Eukaryota > Metazoa > Arthropoda > Malacostraca > Decapoda > Nephropidae > Homarus > Homarus americanus. Next base: position 3,350,535 of record NW_024740202.1, on the reverse strand, counting down.
GTGTAGGGCAGGGTAGGCCAGTGTGGGTTAGGGGCAGGGTAGACCAGGGTAGGTTAGTGGGTAGGCTAGTGTGTTAGGGCAGGGTAGGCCTGGGTAGGTTAGCAGGGGTAGGCTGGGTGTTTAGCAGGCCAGGCAGGTTAGGCAGGTAGAACTGCAGGTTAGCAGTGGGCAGGGCTAGTGTAGGTTAGGGCAGGGTAGGCTCGGGTAGGTTAGTGCAGGTAGGCCCGGGTAGGTAGTGCAGGTAGGCTAGTGTAGGTTAGGCAGGCAGGCTCGGGTAGGCTAGTGGGTGCAGGCAGGCTCGGGCAGGGGCAGGGCAGGCTAGTGCAGGGTAGGCTCGGGTAGGTTAAGAGCAGGCTAGTAGGTTGAGGCAGGTAGGCCTGCAGGTTAGGGCAGGGCAGGCTCAGGTAGGTTAGTGCAGGGTAGGCTCGGGTAGGTTAGCTGCAGGGCAGGCTAGTGTAGGTTTGGGCAGGGTAGGCTCGGGTAGGTTATTGCAGGGTAGGCTCGGTAGGTTAGTGCAGGGCAGGGGCCTGTAGGCTCGGATAGGTTAGTACAGGGTAGGCTAGTGTAGGTTAGGCAGGGTAGGCTAGTGTAGGTTAGGGGCAGGCAGGCCTGCAGGTTAGTGCAGGGTAGGCCTGGGCAGGTTAGGCAGGGCAGGCTCTGCAGGTAGTGCAGGCAGGCCTGCAGGTTAGTGCAGGGTAGGCCTCGGCAGGTTTAGGGCAGGGTAGGCTCAGGTAGGTTAGTGCAGGGTAGGCTCGGCAGGTTAGGGCAAGGTAGGCCTGCAGGTTAGTGCAGGGCAGGCTAGTGTAGGTTAGGCAGGGCAGGCCCGGTAGGTTAGGGCAGGGGCAGGCTCGGGCAGGTTAGCAGGGCAGGCCTGCAGCCAGTGCGGCAGGCTCGCAGGTTAGTGCAGGTAGGCCAGTGGTGTTTAAAGTGCTGCAGGCTGCAGGTTAGTGCAGGCCTGCAGGTTAGGCAGGGTAGTAGCCACACTGACCTGCTTCCCCACACACATATCTCACATACCTGTCCGCCACTCCTACTCCATCCTCCTCCTCCTCTCTCCACTCCCACTCCATCCTCCTCCTCCTCCCCACCTCCCCACTCCCACCCATCCTCCTCCTCCCCACCCCACTCCGTCTCCTCCTCCTCCTCCCCACCTCCATCCTCCTCCTCCTCCTCCTCCCCACCTCACCTCCATCCTCCTCCTCCTCCTCCCCACCTCCATCCTCCTCCTCCTCTCCCTACTCCTACCTCCATCCTCCTCCTCCTCTCCTCACCTCCATCCTCCTCCTCCTCTCCCCTTACCCCACTCCATCCTCCTCCTCTCCCTACCCCACCTCCATCCTCCCTCCTCCTCCTCCCCACCTCCCACCCCACCCATCCTCCTCCTCCTCCTCACTCCCACCTCCATCCTCCTCCTCTCCCTACTCCTACCTCCATCCTCCTCCCTACCCTACTCCATCCTCCTCCTCCTCTCTCCCCACTCCTACCTCCATCCTCCTCCTCCTCTCTCCTACTCCCCACCTCCATCCTCCTCTCCCTACTCCCACCTCCATCCTCCTCCTCCTCTCCCTCCTCACCTCCATCCTCCTCCTCCTCTCCCTACCTTCCTCCTCCTCCTCACTCTTCCTACCCTTCCTCGTCTATTGTAGCTTTTGTTAATAGTTGTGGTAGTGTAGTTAATAGTTTGGTAGCTTTTGCTAGTAGTTGTGGTAGTGTTTGTTAATAGTTGTGGTAGTGTTAGTTAATAGTTGTGGTAGCTTTGCTAATAGTTGTGGTAGTGTTTGTTAGTAGTTGTGGTAGTTTTTTTAGTAGTTGTGGTAGTGTTTGTTAATAGTTGTGGTAGTGTTAGTTAATAGTTGTGGTAGCTTGCCAATAGTGGTAGTTTTGCTAGTAGTTGTGGTAGCTTTTGCTAGTAGTTGTGGTAGTGTTTGTTAATAGTGAGGTAGTGTTAGTTAATAGTTGTGGTAGCTTTTGTTAATAGTGAGGTAGTTTTTGTTAGTAGTTAGTGTTTGTTAGTAGTTGTGGTGTTTTGTTAGTTGTGGTAGTGTTTGTTAGTAGTTGTGGTAGTTTTTTTGGTTATAGTAGGTAGTTTTTGTTAATAGTTGTGGTAGTTTTGTTAGTAGTTGTGGTAGTTTTTGTTAATAGTTGTGGTAGTTTTTTATAGTAGTTGTGGTAGTTTTGTTAGTAGTTGTGGTAGTTTTTATAGTAGTTGTGGTAGTTTTTGTTAGTAGTTGTGGTAGTGTTTGTTAGTAGTCAGCTAGTGCACACACACACACACAAAACACACACAACACAAAACATACCATGACCGTCTTCAATTTATAAGAACAAAAGAATGAACAACAGGTATAACAAACTGAGGTGTTGTTGTCCTGAAAAAAAAAGACCTCACACAAGCACACACACATGGATAGCACACAAAGACACGCACACACACACACACACATACTGGTTGCCACTTGTGTAACGAGGATGGCCGGCTCTAGAGCCACCTTGGCATGAATTTGTTTTAGGTGTAGAAGCTGTCGCCAACACAACAACCACACCCCTGAGTTAACGAGCATGACCCAGTGTTTGTGTAAAAGCGACCCGTGTTAAGGTAGAAGCTGTCGCCACACAACAACCACACCCTAAGTTAACGAGCTGCAGGACCCAGTGTTTAAGGTGTAGAAGCTGTCGCCAACACAACAACCACACCCTAGTTAACGAGCTGCATGACCCAGTGTTTAAGGTGGAAGCTGTCGCTAACACAACAACCACACCCTAAGTTAACGAGCTGCATGACCCAGTGTTTAAGGTAGAAGCTGTCGCCACACAACAACCACACCCTAATTAACGAGCTGCAGGACCAGTGTTTAAGGTAGAAGCTGTCGCCAACACAACAACCACACCCTAGTTAACGAGCTGCATGACCCAGTGTTTAAGGTGTAGAAGCTGTCGCCAACACAACAACCACACCCTAGTTAACGAGCTGCATGACCCAGTGTTTAAGGTGTAGAAGCTGTCGCCAACACAACAACCACACCCTGTTAACGAGCTGCATGACCCAGTGTTTAAGGTAGAAGCTGTCGCCAACACACAACAACCACCCTAGTTAACGAGCTGCATGACCCAGTGTTTAAGGTGTAGAAGCTGTCGCCAACACAACAACCACACCCTAAATTAACGAGCTGCATGACCCAGTGTCAAGGAATAGTCCGAGAAGACCGGACAACTCGCCAACTGCACTGGCGAGCCATTACCCAGGAACACGATCAGCAAATCGATTAACATCCAGGTTCCCACACACACACACACACACACACACACACACACACACACACACACACACACACACACACACAGGGGTGGGGGATTATGATACTGCTGTGTACTATAATACTGTAGCCAGGTGACATCTGGTAGGTAGGTGAAACTCCTTCCCCCTGCCTCACCTTCACCTCCCCATCCCTCCTCCTCTTCTTCCTCCCCCATCCCCTCCTCCTCTTCTTCCTCCCATCCTCCTCCTCCTCCTCCCATACGTAAACACTAAAGTAAACAAACACGACTTACAAACAGACACAAAGATAAACAAAAGTTGTGTGTTATAACTTTTTTTACAATTTTTTTATAACTTAAATAATACCGTATACAGTGAGACCCCTATAAAGGGCTATATGGGAGTATAAAGTCCGTTATATCGAGGTTTGTCATAAAACCTCCATACAACAGGGAGAATATAGTCCATTATATCGAGGTCCATTAGATAGAAACCCCTCATATAACGAACTATAGCCGTTAGATTGCTGTCCGTTAAATGGAGGTTATACTATTGCTGTCCGTTAAATGGAGGTTATACTATTGCTGTCCGTTAAATGGAGGTTATACTATTGCTGTCCGTTAAATGGAGGTTATACTATTGCTGTCCGTTAAATGGAGGTTATACTATTGCTGTCCGTTAAATGGAGGTTATACTATTTCTGTCCGTTAAATGGAGGTTATACTATTGCTGTCCGTTAAATGGAGGTTATACTATTGCTGTCCGTTAAATGGAGGTTATACTATTGATGTCCGTTAAATGGAGGTTATACTGTTGCTGTCCGTTAAATGGAGGTAATACAGTTGCTGTCCGTTAATATAGCGTACACTAATACTCACCAATGACAGATTTATTATTACATAAGTCCGCTAACTATGACATTTCCGCTATACTACATCTCTTTCCGCTATCTTGGTCTTGTATGTATGTATGTATGTATGTATGTATGTATGTATGTATGTGTAGGAGGAGGCGTAAGGGAGTGAGGGGTAAGAGGGTGGGAAAGGGGGTGAGGGGTAAGAGGGTGAAGGATAAGGGGGGTGAGGGGTAAGAGGGGTGTAGGATAAGGGGGGGAGGGGTAAGAGGGTGAAGGATAAGGGGGGTGAGGGGAAGAGGGGTGTGAGGATAAGGGGTGAGGGGTAAGAGGGGTGAAGGATAAGGGGGTGAGGGGTAAGAGGGGTGTAGGATAAGGGGGTGAGGGGAAGAGGGGTGTAGGATAAGGGGGTGAGGGGTAAGAGGGGTGAAGGATAAGGGGGTGGAGGGGTAAGAGGGTGTAGGATAGGGGGGTGAGGGGTAAGAGGTGTAGATAAGGGGGTGAGGGGAAGAGGGTGTAGGATAAGGGGGGTGAGGGGTAAGAGGGGTGAAGGATAAGGGGGTGAGGGGAAGAGGGGTGAAGGATAAGGGGGTGAGGGTAAGAGGGTGTAGGATAACGGGGTGAGGGGTAAGAGGGGTGTAGGATAAGGGGGTGAGGGGTAAGAGGGGTGAAGGATAAGGGGGTGAGGGTAAGAGGGGTGTAGGATAAGGGGGTGAGGGGTAAGATGGGTGTAGGATAAGGGGGTGAGGGGTAAGAGGGGTGAAGGATAAGGGGTGAGGGGTAAGAGGGTGTGGGATAACGGGGTGAGGGGTAAGAGGGGTAGGATAAGGGGGTGAGGGGTAAGAGGGGTGAAGGATAAGGGGTGAGGGGTAAGAGGGGTGTAGGATAACGGGGTGAGGGGTAAGAGGGGTGAAGGATAAGGGGGTGAGGGGTAAGAGGGTGAAGGATAAGGGGTGAGGGAAGAGGGGTGTAGGATAAGGGGGTGAGGGGTGAGGGGTGAAGGATAAGGGGGTGAGGGTAAGAGGGTGTAGGATAAGGGGGTGAGGGTAAGAGGTGAAGGAGGGGGTGAGGGGTAAGAGGGTGTAGGATAACGGGGTGAGGGTAAGAGGGGTGTAGGATAACGGGGTGAGGGGTAAGAGGGTGAAGGATAACGGAGGTGAGGGGTAAGAGGGTAGGGATAAGGGGGTGAGGGGTAAGAGGGGTGTAGGGGGGTGAGGGTAAGAGGGGTGAAGGATAAGGGGGTGAGGGGTAGGTGAAGGATAAGGTGGGTGAGGGGTAAGAGGGGTGTAGGATAAGGGGTGAGGGGTAAGAGGGGTGTAGGATAAGGGGGGTGAGGGGTAAGAGGGGTGTAGGATAAGGGGTGAGGGGTAAGAGGGGTGTAGGATAAGGGGTGAGGGGTAAGAGGGGTGTAGGATAAGGGGGTGAGGGGTAAGAGGGTGTAGGATAAGGGGGTGAGGGGTAAGAGGGGTGTAGGATAAGGGGTGAGGGGTAAGAGGGGTAGGATAAGGGGTGAGGGGTAGGGGTGAAGGATAAGGAGGTGAGGGGTAAGAGGGGTGTAGGATAACGGGGGTGAGGGGTAAGAGGGGTGAAGGATAAGGAGGTGAGGGGTAAGAGGGTGTAGGATAAGGGGTGAGGGGTAAGAGGGGTGTAGGATAAGGGGGTGAGGGTAAGAGGGTGTAGGATAAGGGGGTGAGGGGTAAGAGGGTGGGAAGGATAAGGAGGTGAGGGGTAAGAGGGGTGTAGGATAACGGGGGTGAGGGGTAAGAGGGGTGAAGGATAAGGGTGAGGGGTAAGAGGGTGTAGGATAAGGGGGTGAGGGGTAAGAGGGGTGTAGGATAAGGGGGTGAGGGGTAAGAGGGGTGAAGGATAAGGGGGTGAGGGGTACGAGGGGTGTAGGTGAGTAGGGGGTGAGGGGTAAGAGGGTGAAGGATAAGGGGGTGAGGTAAGAGGGGTGAAGGATAAGGGGGTGAGGGGCAGGGGTGTAGGGAAGGGGGTGAGGGGTAAGAGGGTGTAGGATAAGGGGGTGAGGGAAGAGGGTGAAGGATAAGGGGGGTGAGGGGAGGGGTAGGGGTGAGGGGTAAGGGGTGAAGGATAAGGGGGTGAGGGTAAGAGGGTGAGGATAATGGTTGAGGTAAATAAGGGGTGAGGGTAAGAGGGGTGAGGATAAGGGTGAGGGGTAAGAGGGTGAGGGTGCAGCCTCTGGTGGTGAATGGCAGGCGGACTTATACCTGTGTCCATATGAGTGCAGGGTGACATAGGTGAGTGAGGCAGGGGTGGGGAGGTGTAGGGGTGGGCAGGGGTGTGGCAGGTAGGGGTGTAGTGGGGTAGGCAGGTAGTGGGTGTAGGCAGGTGTAGCGTGGGCAGGTGTGGGGTGTGGGCAGGTGAAGGGGTGTGGGCAGGTGTAGGGAAGGTGTAGGAAGGTGGGCAGGTGTAGGAAGGTGTGGGCAGGTGGTGTGTAGTGGGGTGTAGGCAGGTGTAGTGGGGTGTAGGCAGGTGCAGTGGGGTGTAGGCAGGTGCAGTGGGGTGGGCAGGTGCAGGGAAGGTGTAGGCAGGTGTGGGCAGTGCAGGTGTGTGGGGTGTAGGCAGGTAGTGGGGTGTAGGCAGGTAGTGGGGTGCAGGCAGTGTAGTGGGGTGCAGGTGTAGGGGTGTAGGCAGGTGTAGCGGGTGTGACAGATGGGCAAGGTAGTGATGTGTAGGCAGGTGAATGAGGTGTGGGCAGGTGTAGAGGGGTGTAGGCAGGTATAGTGGGTATGGGCAGATGTAGGCAGGTGTAGGCAGGTGTGGGCAGGTGCAGGTGCAGGTGCAGGTGTAGTGGTGTGCAGAGTAGTGGTGTGTAGGCAGGTGTGGGCAGGTGTAGTGGTGCAGATATGCAGTGGTGTGTGAAGGTGCAGGGAAGGTGTGGGCAGGTGTAGGTGTAGGCATGTAGTGGTGTTAGGCAGGTGTGGCGGGTGTAGGCAGGTGTAGTGGGGGTGCAGGCAGGTGAGAATAGGTGTAGGAAGGTGTAGCGGTGTGGAGGCAGGTGTAGGTACGTGTACATAAGAAGAATGGAGGAAACTGCAGCGGGCCTATTGTCATAATACTGGGCAGTCCGTTTACACCCAACCCTATTGCTCATATAAGCATTCAACCTATGTTTGAAGCTATTCAGCGTATTCGAGTTAATGATGATATTTGTAACTTGTTCCATTCATCCACTACTCTGTTTCAAACCAGTGTTTACCTATTTCACGCCGAAATCTAATTTGTCTAATTTAAAACCATTGTTACGAGTTCGCTCCTGGTTGGATAGTTTGAGTACCTTTGTAATGTCCCTTTGTTTAGCCCTGACTTCCATTCATACACCTCTATCATGTCGCCCCTCGCTCTACGTCTCTCAGGAGTGCAATTAAGATGCTTTAACCTGTCTCTGTACCAAGGTTCCTAATGCCCGGATTAGTCTTGTCATTCTCCTCTGGATTCTTTCCAATGATTCTATATCCATTCTGTAATACGGTGACCAGAACTGAACTGCGTAATCCAGGTGAGGTCTCTCAAGCGCAAGATATAATTTTAAGATGACCTCGCTAGTCTTGTAACTAACACTCTTTGTATGAACCAGTACTTTATTAGCCTTGTTACGAGCAAAAACACATTGTTTCCTACTTATCATTACTCTTAATCCCTCTCGCAGTCGGATTCCACAATGGCATCGTTGTTCATCTGGTAACTGGCCTGTTTACATCTCCGACTGAGTACTTTATTTTCCACATTGAATTTCATCTGCCATTTTCCGACCATTCGAAAAATTTGTTTAGATTTTCCTGTAATTTTGCAGTCCTCGTCAGATTTAATTACACGTCCTATTTTAGTGTCATCAGCAAATTTACTTATGTTGCTGTCTATGCCGATATCTATGTCGTTTATGTATATAATAAATAATAATGGTGCAAGTACTGAGCCTTGGGGAACTCCACTAGTGACGTTGCTCCAATGCGATTTAGTGCCGTTTATGCTCACTCGGTAGGTGTAGCGGTGTGGTAGGTGTAGCGGTGTGTAGGCAGGTGTAGTGGTGTGTAGGCAGGTGTAGTGGTGTGTAGGCAGGTGTAGTGGTGTGAAGGCAGGTGTAGCGGGGTGTAGGCAGGTGTAGCAGGGTGTAGGCAGGGTGTGGTAGCGGGGTGTAGACTGGTTGATCACAGGTACGGTCACAATTATCACAGGTGTAACATTCTTCATCACTGGTAACATTCACTACAGGAAAATACAGAACAAACGGGGAGAGGGGAAGGGGTTGGGGAGGGAAGGGTTGGGGAGGGGAGAATTTTACAGTACCGTAGATACTATATCTATGATGCCCGCAACCACGTGTGTTAAGAATCACTCTTTTGTTATCAGACCCAACCACCACTACCACCATCTCGCCCCAATATCACCACTACCACCTCCCCCTGGTTGTAGGTCACCACACTCACTAGCTGGCAACCCCCAACCCAGCGCCCGGCTGACGCATGCGCCTTATAATCCAGTGACGTCACAACTGCCCCGTGTGACGTCATGAATCACGTGATCGAGACGTGCGATGACATCACCAGCGGGGGAGGGGAGGACGGGAGAGCAAGGGAGAGGGAGGAAGTAAGGGGAGGGAAGCAAGGGGAGGGAAAGCAAAGGGAGGGGAGAGCAAAGGGGAGGGAGGACATATGGAGGAACATCTTCCGAATCACAAATGAAGAGAACAGGGATTTGATGGTCCCCACGAGGAGCTCGTCTTGATGAACTCGGGGCCAGACACACCGCACTAAGCCTTCCTGAAATCATATGGGAGATCTGAGAGGGACAGCCCACTGTCCAAACCAATCACCTCGGAAGAACTCAACAGAGCCATCTCCATACCAAGAATAAAGTCCCTGGTTATTCAGGCATCACCAAGGAGATCCTCAGCCACATAAACAACCCGCCAATGGAGAGACTGAGAACCACAAGAACGCTTGCCTGACCTCAGGTTATACTTCCCAACTAAATTCAAAGAGGCCATTATTACCCTAACACCAAAACAAGAAAGAACCCCGCCGTCCCACTAAACTACAGACCGATTCTCTCGGTACCTGGAAAATCAGAAAAATACACAATCGTCTGAGAAATCACCTGAAACAACCAACAGAGTCAACTCGCATACCGGTTCAGGAAAGGAAGTCCACCACAACAGTGATCAGTGATAGCCCTGGCATGTGAAGACACAGCCAGAGCCACGGCGAGTGGTAGACAATGTAATCTAACCTCCGGAGGTAGCGAAGGCATTTGACAAAGTCTGGCATGACGGTCTAAAATATAAGATCCTCCAACTCGAACTTCCCACCAAAAGTTCACTCTCAAAAGGTCCATTACCACCCCCGATCTACACGACCAGGCAATAGACAACCTCCCTAGACCAGCATCCGCCAGGGTTCAGGAATATGAAACAAGGCCCTTAAAACAACATACATGGGACAGGTAGGAGGTCTAGTGCCTGTACCGGCAAGAACAATTAACCCATGACACAACCAAACACACTATTAGCTTAGTAGCCTGCCTTCTTACCTCCTAAATTTCTTTCTTCCGAACTATAACTTCCTTCCCCCACCTCTAATCTTCTTTCATCCCTCCTTTCAATACAAAAAAGGGGGAGTGCAAGGGGGAGGGGAGGGGAGAGCAGGGAGGGAGGGTAACTCACCAGCTAGGGTGACCCTTCATTACCACACCAGACCGCCTCACACACACACACCCTCAACACCTTACATGACACTGACCACAGCCGGGAGTGTCAGACCAGTGACTCATCTAACCTAACCTAAACCTACACAATAAACGACTCACACAACATGGCGGCGGTGTGTCACTCAGACTATACTATACTATAACTAAATAAGCTGGTGTGTGTGGGTGTGTGTGTGTGTAAAACAAACAAACAGGAACATTACTATGCTTCGAAACGAGACTAAAACCACAATGGTGACGTCAGGATAAGTGACGTCAAGAATAGTGACGTCAGGATAAGTGACGTCATAGGGTGGGTGATGTCACGGGGAGGAGCTCCGGCTTACCTGGGGAAGAGACGACAGTTGGATCAATGTTTGGGTAGTGGTAGCTGTGCGCGCGCGAGCTCACGTACGCACTACGCACCAACTTACACACACAAGACTGATGTTATATATATACACACAGGCTACACACAAGCTGATACATACACACACACACAAGACTGATGTTATATATATACACACAGGCTACACACAAGACTGATACATACACACACACACACAAACTATGTTAAATATATACACACAGGCTAACACACAGCTGATACATACACACACACACAAGACTGATGTTATATATGTACACACAGGCTGGCTACACAAGTTGATACATCACACACAACAACACTGACTTATATGTGTTGATACACAGTCAGTCTCCAGGAGGTAACACAAGACTCAAGAGCCTGCTGTGTGTGTGTGTGTGTGTGTGTGAAGGGCTGCGTGGACGTGTGTGGCTGTGATCAAGAGTGAAGGAGGGAGAGAGAGGGAGGAGGAGGAGAGGAGGAAGGAAGGAAAGGAGGAGGGGAGGGAGGAAGGAAGGAAAGGAGGATGGGGGGGGGAGGAAGGGAGGAGTGAGGGAGGAGGAAGGAGGAGGGAGGGAGGAGGAAGGAGGAGGGGAGGGAGGAAGGAGGAGGAGGGAGAGAGGGAGGAGGGAGAGAGGGGGAGGAAGGGAAGAAGAGAGAGGAGTGAGGGAGAGAGAGAGAGAGATGGAGAGAGGAAGGGAGAGAGAGAGAGAGAGATGAGGGAGGGGAGAGGGAAGACGAGGGAGGAATGAATGGGGACTGAGGAGAGAGAGAGGGGGGGGAGGGAGGAGGGAGGAGAGAGAGAGGGGAGGAGGAGGGAGAGAGGGAACAGGAACACCAACACACATCTGTTAAAAACGGTTACAAACAGCGACTGACCGTACAGCATTGTGTGTGTGTGTGTGTGTGTGTGTGTGTGTGTGTGTGTGTGTGTGTGTGTGTGTGTGTGTGTGTGTGTGTGGGGTTGGTGACTACATAGAGAGAATTGCCTTAAATGTTTACACTCCACACACACACACACACATGTAGGTATGTCTGTTTGTATGTATATAACAGCATGTAGTGGGGGGACAACAGCTACACCACAAACCCAACCCTTACACCATCACCACACAGAGGTCAATATCTCCCCTTCTCCCTTCCTACCTCCCTACCCCCTATAACGGTACCACACGTCCATAAGCCTATCCCTGCCCGCCCCATAGGTTTAAATAACCACCACTACTACTAGACACAACCACAATCCTCTGTCTCTTACCACCACTAACCACGATACTGCTTAACGTTGTAGGGGGAGTAAATAGTGTGTGTGTGTGTGTGTGTGTGTGTATGTATGTATGTATGTATGTATGAATTCATGTTTCTGTATCTGTATGTATATAAGAATGCATGTATGTTGTGTTTTTCTGTCTGTATGTATGTATGTATGTATATATAGGTATGTATGTGTGTGTAGTGCACGCCCTGGTAACCTTGACTTACAAACACTGCTTTTAAGAGATAAACAGCCATGCATGTTAAACGCTAATACACACTAATTAGCCCGACACACACACACACACACACACACACACTGGTAATATACATACAGGAAATACACACACACAAAATATACACTAATACAATATTTAACTTGTCACTGATTTAACCAATAAATAGGAGAGAGAGAGAGAGAGAGAGAGAGAGGAGAGAGAGAGAGGAGAGAGAAGAGAAGAGAGAGAGAGAGAGAGAGAGAGAGAGAGAGAGAATACGGTAAAGGCTTTATCAAGGACGTCACGAAACAGCCTATAATGTCACTGCATTGGGGACGCCACCGGTGACGTCACGGCATCTTTCGGGGAGTTTAATCACTATGCGAAAGTAGTGACGTCACACACGGGGGGCTAACGAGTGACTCATAGTGTGGTAGAAGGAGAGTGAGGTACCGAGTGGGAGAGGGTGAGAGAGAGAGGGGGTGTGAGGTGAGGTAGAATGTGGAAAAGGGAGAAAGGGAGAGGGAGGGAGGGAGAGGAGGGAGAGGAGCCAAGATCAATGTGAGATGGAGGCAACTCTCTTTAGTGTCTCTTTCGTTGTGTGTGTGTGTGTGTGTGTGTGTGTGTGTGTGTGTGTGTGCGTGTGTGTGTGCGTGTGTGTGTGTGTGCGTGTGTGTGTGTACGCAACAGACATCTTAAGAGTTTAATTTTCAACAATACCTCTAACTCCCGCACGCAACACTACTTGGCCTACTCCTGCAAGCAGTACACCCTAAATCCCGCACGCAACACTCTTAGCCCACTCCCGCACGCAACATTACAACTACACCCGCACGCAAAACTCCTTACTCCCGCACGCAAAACTCCTCACTCTCGCACTCAAATTAAATCACCACCTGTCTTGTATAACACCTGTTTACACCTGCCATAGACCACAGGTGTTAACAAGAGGCTGGGACAGGTGTGTTGACTGATTCACCACAAACCTGTCAACGAGTGTGAAGTGTGTGTGTGTGTGAAATACCTGTACACACACACACACACATAAAGTCACTGGGACAACTACGGTGCCTCCTCCTCCATGCCCTCACGTCCCTCCACCTAAACTCCCTCCTCTCCTCCCTAACTATCGCACAGGAGGGTATACTGGCACTAAGGAGTCCACCACTAAGGTATACTGGCACCAAGAAGTATACTGGCACTAAGGGTATACTGGCACTAAGGAGGGTATACTGGCACTAAGGAGGTTATACTGGCACTAAGGAGGGTATACTGGCACAAGGAGGTTATACTGGCACTAAGGAGGGTATACTGGCACTAGAGGTATACTGCACTAAGGGGTATTACTGGCACAAAGGAGGTTATACTGGCACAAAAGGGTATACTGGCACAAGGAGGTTATACTGGCACTAAGGGGTTATACTGGCACTAAGGAGGTTATACTGGCACAAAGGAGGTTATACTGGCACTAAGGAGGTTATACTGGCACAAAGGAGGTTATACTGGCACTAAGGAGGTTATACTGGCACTAAGGGGTATACTGGCACTAAGGAGGTTATACTGGCACAAAAGGTTATACTGGCAGGAGGGTATACTGGCACTAAGGAGGTTATACTGGCACAAGGGTATACTGGCACTAAGGAGGTTATACTGGCACAAAGGAGGTTATACTGGCACAAGGAGGGTATACTGGCACAAAGGAGTTATACTGGCACTAAGGAGGTTATACTGGCACAAAGGAGGTATCTGGCACTAAGGGAGTTACTGGCACTAAGGAGGGTATACTGGCACAAGAGGTTATACTGGCACTGAGGGTATACTGGCACAAGGAGGGTATCTGGCACTAAGGAGGGTTATACTGGCACAAAGGAGGTTATACTGGCACTAAGGAGGTTATACTAGCTGGAGGTTATACTGGCACTAAGGAGGTTATACTGGCACAAGGAGGGTATACTGGCACAAGGAGGTTATACTGGCACAAAGGTTATACTGGCACTAAGGAGGTTATACTGGCACAAAGGGAGGTTATACTGGCACAAAGGAGGTTATACTGCACTAAGGAGGGTATACTGGCAAAGGAGGGTATACTGGCACAAAGGAGGGTTATACTGGCACAAAGGAGTTATACTGGCACAAAAAGGATGGTATACTGGCACTAAGGGAGGTTATACTGGCACAAGGAGGTTATACTGGCTAAGGAGGTTATACTGGCACAAGGAGGTATACTGGCACTAGGAGGTTATACTGGCACTAGGAGGGTATACTGGCACTAAGGGTTGATACTGGCACAAAGGAGGGTATACTGGCACAAGGAGGGTATACTGGCACAAGGGTTATACTGGCACAAAGGTGTATACTGGCACAAGGTTATACTAATGCAAAAGGAGGTTATACTGGCACAAGGAGGGTATACTGGCACAAAGGAGGGTATACTGGCACAAGGAGGGTATACTGGCACAAAGGAGGGTATACTGGCACAAAGGAGGGTATACTGGCACAAAGGAGGGTATACTGGCACAAAGGAGGGTTATCTGGCACTAGGAGGGTATACTGGCACAAAGGAGGTATACTGGCTAAGGAGGTATACTGGCACAAAGGAGGTTATACTGGCACTAAGGGGTATGCTGGCACAAAGGAGGTTATACTGGCACAAGGAGGGTATACTGGCACAAGGAGGTTATACTGGCACTAAGGAGGTTATACTGGCACTAAGGAGGTTATACTGGCACAAGGAGGTATACTGGCACAAAGGAGGTTATACGGCACTAGGATGGTATGCTAACAAAGGAGTTATACTGGCACTAGGAGTTATACTGGCAGGAGGTTATACTGGCACAAAGGAGGTATACTGGCACAAAGGAGGGTATACTGGCACAAGGAGGTTATACTGGCACTAAGGAGGGTTATACTGGCACTAAGGATGTTATACTGGCACAAGGAGGGTATACTGGCACAAGGGATGGTATACTGGCACAAAGGATGGTATCCTGGCACAAAAGGTTACTGGCACTAAGGAGGGTATACTGGCACAAAGGATGGTATACTGGCACAAAGGAGGTTATACTGGCACTAAGGGAGGTTATACTGGCACTAAGGATGTTATACTGGCACAAAGGAGGTATGCAACAAAGGTTATACTGGCACAAGGATGGTATACTGGCACAAGGAGGTTATACTGGCACTAAGGAGGTTATACTGGCACTAAGGATGTTATACTGGCACAAGGAGGGTATACTGGCACAAAGGAGGGTATACTGGCACAAAGGATGGTATACTGGCACAAAGGAGAGGTTCTGGCACTAAGGAGGGTATACTGGCACAAAGGAGGTTATACTGGCACAAAGGATGGTATACTGGCACAAAGGAGGGTATACTGGCACTAAGGAGGTTATCTGGCACTAAGGATATACTGGCACAAAGGAGGTATACTGGCACAAAGGAGGTGATACTGGCACTAAGGAGGTTATACTGGCACAAAGGAGGGTATCTGGCACAAAGGAGGGTATACTGGCACAAAGGAGGTTATACTGGCACAAGGATGGTATACTGGCACAAGGAGGGTATGTGGCACTAAGGAGGGTATACTGGCACAAAGGATGGTATACTGGCACAAAGGAGGGTATACTGGCACAAGGAGGGTATACTGGCACAAAGGATGAGTATACTAACAAAGGATGGTATACTGGCACAAGGAGGGTATACTGGCACAAAGGATGGTATACTGGCACAAAGGAGGTTATACTGGCACTAAGGAGGTTATACTGGCACAAGGAGGGTATACTGGCACTAAGGGTATACTGGCACAAGGAGGTTATACTGGCACTAAGGAGGTTATACTGGCACAAAGGAGGTATACTGGCACAAAGGAGGGTATACTGGCACAAGGAGGTTATACTGGCACAAAGGAGGTATACTGGCACAAGGAGGGTATACTGGCACTAAGGAGGGTATACTGGCACAAAGGAGGTATCTGGCACCAAGGAGGGTACTCTGGCACTAAGGAGGTATGCTAACAAGGGTTATACTGGCACAAGGAGGGTATACTGGCACAAAGGAGGGTATACTGGCACTAGGAGGTTATACTGGCACAAAGTACTAAGGAGGGTATACTGGCACAAAGGAGTTATACTGGCACTAAGGAGGTGCTAGCAAAGGAGGGTATACTGGCACAAAGGGTGTACTGGCACAAAGGAGGGTATACTGGCATAGGAGGAGGTATACTGGCACAAGGAGGGTATACTGGCACAAAGGAGGTTATACTGGCACAAAGGAGGGTATACTGGCATAAGGAGGGTATACTGGCACAAGGAGGTTATACTGGCACTAAGGAGGGTATACTGGCACAAGGAGGTTATACTGGCACTAAGGAGGTTATTCTGGCACTAAGGAGGTTGTCTAGGCACTAAGGAGGGTATACTGGCACCAAGGAGGGTATACTGGCAAAAGGAGGTTATACTGGCACTAAGGAGGTATACTGGCACTAAGGAGGTATACTAACAAGGGAGATATACTGGCATAAGGAGGTATACTGGCACAAAGGAGGTATCTGTAGCACTAAGGAGGGTATACTGGCACTAAGGAGGGTTATACTGGCACTAGAGGTATACTGGCACTAAGGAGGTATACTGGCACAAAGGAGGTATACTGGCACTAAGGAGGTGTATACTGGCACAAGGAGGTTGTCCAAGGTGTCTTGGCACTAAGGAGGGTATACTGGCACTAAGGAGGGTATACTGGCACTAAGGAGGTTATACTGGCACAAAGGAGGGTATACTGGCACCAAGGAGGTTATACTGGCACTAAGGAGGTATACTGGCACAAAGGAGGTTATCTGGCACTAAGGAGGTACTGGCACTAAGTGTTACTGGCACAAGGAGGTATACTAGCTAAGGAGGTTATAACTGGCACAAGGAGGGTATACTACTGGCACAAAGGAGGTTATACTGGCACTAAGGAGGTTATACTGGCACTAAGGAGGTTATACTGGCACTAAGGAGGGTATACTGGCACTAAGGGAGGTATACTGGCACAAGGAGGTTATACTGGCACAAAGGATTATACTGGCGAGTGTATACTAACAAAGGAGGGTTATCTGGCACAAAAGGGTATACTGGCACTAAGGAGGTATACTGGCACAAGGAGGATATACTGGCTGGAGGTATACTGGCACAAAGGAGGTTATACTGGCACAAGGAGGGTATACTGGCAAGGAGGTATACTGGCACAAAGGGGTTATACTGGCACAAGGAGGGTATACTGGCACTAAGGGAGGTTATAATCAGCACTAGGAATTGTGCTACAAGGAGGTTATACTGGCACTAAGGAGGGTATACTGGCACTAAGGAGGTATCTGGCACAAAGGTCTGGCAAGGAGGGTATCTGGCACAAGGAGGTTATATACTGGCACTAAGGAATTGTCTTAGCACAAAGGAGGTTATACTGGCACTAAGAGGGTATACTGGCACTAAGGAGGTATTATACTGGCACAAAGAAGGTTTACTGGCACTAAAGGAGGGTATACTGGCACAAGGAGGGTATACTGGCACAAGGTATACTGGCAAAGGAGGTTATACTGGCACAAAGGTGTCTGGCCTAAGGGTATACTGGCACAGAGAGGATTATACTGGCACAAAGGAGGTATACTGGCACTAAGGAGGTTATACTGGCACTAAGGAGGGTATACTGGCACAAGGAGGTTATCTGGCACAAAGGAGGTATACACAGAGTATACTGGCACAAGGAGGTTATACTGGCACAAGGAGGGTATACTAACAAAGGAGGTTATTCTACTAAAGTTATACCAGCATAAGGTATACTGGCACAAAGTTATACGGCACAAGGAGGTTATGGCACCAAGGAGGTTATACTGGCACAAAGGATGTCACAGAGTTATGGCACTAAGGGAGTATCTGGCACAAAGGAGGGTTATACTGGCACAAAGGAGGTTATACTGGCACTAAGGAGGGTATACTGGCACAAAGGAGGTTGTCTCTGGCACAAAGGAGGGTATACTGGCACTAAGGAGGTTATACTGGCACAAGGAGGTTAACCTGCACAAAGGAGGGTATACTGGCACAAAAGGGGTATCTACAGAGCACTAAGGTATACTGGCACAAAGGGTATACTGGCACAAAGGAGGTTATACTGGCACAAGGAGGTTATACTGGCACAAAGGTTATACTGGCACTAAGGGAGGGTATACTGGCACAAGGAGGTTATACTAACTAAGGAGGTTATACTGGCACAAAGGAGGTTATACTGGCACTAAGGAGGTTACTGGCACTAAGGGTATACTGGCACTAAGGAGGGTATACTGGCACTAAGGGGGGGATATACTGGCACAAAGGAGTATACTGGCACAAAGGAGGGTATACTGGCACTAAGGGGTATACTGGCACTAAGGAGGGTATACTGGCACTAAGGAGGGTATACTGGCAGGGGGTATCTGGCACTAAGGAGGTTGGAGGGTATACTGGCACTAGAGAGGTATCTGGCACAAGGAGGGTACTGGCACTAAGGGGGTGCCTGGCACTAAGGAGGGTATACTGGCACTAAGGGTACTGGCACTAAGGGGTATACTGGCATAAGGGGGTTATGCGCACTAAGGGTATACTGGCACTAAAGGAGGGTATACTGGCACTAAGGAGTTATACTGGCACTAAGGAGGGTATACTGGCACTAGGAGGGGTATACTGGCACTAAGGAGGGTATACTGGCTGGGGTATACTGGCACTAAGGAGGGTATACTGGCACTAAGGAGGGTATACTGGCACTGGGGGTATACTGGCACTAAGGAGGTATACTGGCACTAAGAGGTATACTGGCACTAAGGTATACTGGCACTAGGTATACTGGCACTAGGAGGGTATACTGGCACTAAGGAGGTATACTGGCACTAGAATAAGGCCTCAGGGGTATACTGGTACGCCTTTCTCTTTGTCGGATCACCAGTGTGGTTTCGCTAGGCAAGATCTACTGGTGATCCATCTTTGGTCATCCTCTCTTAGGGATTATGGCAGAAGCCTCGACATCTCAAGACATTTGACAGGGTATGGCATAAGTCTTTGCTATCTAAACTTCCTCTTTTGGTTTCTCTCCCCACTTTGTTTCTCATCTCTAGCTTCCTGAGAACCGATCCATGGCAGTTGTTGTCGAGGATCGATCTCTCGCTCTTTCACTACAGTAGTGGTGTCCCACAGGTTATGTTCTTTCACCTACTCTCTCCTTCTTTTTATTAACTTTCTTCACTACAACTATTATAGCCATTCTTACGCTAATGATTCTACTCTTCACTCTTCTTCACATTTTCCCCTTCCTCCTAACCCTCAAACTAGATCTGTTTCTAGAGCTGATATCATTATTTCTATCAAGCGGATCTGTGCAGCATCTCTGAATGGGGAGGTAGAAACTTGGTTAAATTCAATAGTAATAAAACTCAATATTTACCAATTACACTTTGTAAATTAGACGATCTCCCACCAATTACATTTCTGGACGCTATCATTCTGCCAAATTCTGAAATAAATATGTTAGGCCTCACCATTTCCTCCAATATGTTCTGGAAATCACACATCCAAAGTATAGCTAAAGCTGCCTCCCGAAAGCAGGAATGCTGTACAGATGCATAGCTACTTCACTCCTGAGCAGTTGCTCCAAGTATATAGGATTCATTCGTCCTAGCAGGTGCTCTCACACCTGAATTGGCTCTTCTTCTGTCAACTATTAGATAGGTGGAATCAAAGGCATTGTGTATTAACTCTCCTCCTTTAGTCGACAATCTCTCTCCTTTCTCTTCATACAATGTTGCTTCACTCTCTCTCTTTTACAGGTACTTTAACAGGCAATGTTCGGTGAATTTGGCATCCTGTGTACCGCCGGCAAGGCCGTGGGCTCGTCTAACACGTCTTGCCCGCGGTGCCCCCGTTTCTCCATGGATGTCGGTCACACTAGAATAACCCGTTATAGTGCCTCCTTCTCCTCACACAGACAAACTGTGGAATGCTCTGCCTTCTTCTGTGTTTCCATACTTATACAATCTGTCTCAAAAGATGGTTTTCCGTCATCTGCGTGGTGTAGATTAACACAGTATAAACTTTTTCTTCTCTATTTTCAAATTCTTTTCTGTTCTTTTTTTCGCCCCCTCCCAGGCCCCGTTGTGGGCTAATTCCCGTAAAAATACAAAAAATACTGGCACTAAGGAGGGTGACCAAGGGCAACATCCAACACTCCTTAATAAAATGATTTTAGCCTTACAACATGTGGGTGGGCCAGGGTGGAGGGGTGTGTGGGGGAGGGGTGTGGGGTGTGGGGTGTGTGGGGTGGGGTGTGGGGTGGGGTGTGTGGGGTGGGGTGTGTGTGGGGTGGTGTGTGGGGTGGGGAGTGTGTGGGGTGGGGTGTGTGGGGTGGGGTGTGTGGGGGTGGGGTGTGTGGGGTGGGGGGTGTGTGGGGAGCCAGGTTGGAGGGGGATGGGCCAGGGTGGAGGGGGTGGGCCAGGGTGGAGGGGTGGGCCAGGGGTGGAGGGGGTGGGCCAGGGTGGGAGGGGGGGGCCAGAGATTGGGAGGGTGTGTGGAGGTGGGGTTGGTGGGGTGAGTTGGTGGGTGGGGTGTGTTGGGGTGAGTGTGGGGTGGAGTTGGGGTGTTGGGGTTGGGGTTGGAGTTATGAGGTGTTGGAGGTGGTGGTGGAGGTAACAGTGGTGGAGGTGACAGTGGAGGTGAACAGTAGTGGAGGTGACAGCGATGGAGGGTAACAGTGGTGGAGACAGTGGTGGAGGTGACCCAGTGATGGAGGGTGACAGTGATGGAGGTAACAGTGGTGGAGAGTGGCAGTGGTGGAGGTAACAGTGGTGGTGACAGTGGTGGAGGTAACAGTGGTAGAGGGTAACAGTGGTGGAGGTGACAGTGGAGGTGACTGATGGAGGTAACAGTGGTGGTGGGTGACAGTGGTGGGAGGTAACAGTGGTGGAGGTGAGTGGTGGGAGGAGGTGACAGTGGAGGTAACAGTGGTGGTGGGTGACAGTGGTGGAGGTGACTGATGGAGTAACAGTAAGTGGAGGGTAACAGTGGTGGAGGTGACAGTGGTGGAGGTAACAGTGGTGGAGGTAACAGTGGTGGAGGGTAACAGTGGAGGTAACAGTGGTGGAGGTGATGACAGTGGTGGAGGGTAACAGTGGTAGAGGTAACAGTGGTGGAGAATGGCAGTGGTGGAGGGTGACAGTGGTGGAGGGTGACAGTGATGGAGGTGGCAGTGGTGGTGGGTGACAGTGGTGGAGGTGACAGTGGTGGAGGTTTGACAGCGTTAGAGGTGACAGTGGTGGAGGTGACAGTGGTGGAGGTAACAGTGGTGGTGGGTAACAGTGGTGGAGGTGACAGTGGTGGAGGGTGACAGTGATGGAGGTAACAGTGGTGGTGGGTAACAGTGGTGAGTGAGGTAACAGTGGTGGAGGTGACAGTGGTGTGGAGGTTTGACAGCGTTAGAGGGTGATGACAGTGGTGGAGGTGACAGTGATGGAGGGTGACAAGTGTGGAGGATGACAGTGTTGGAGGTTGACAGTGGTGGAGGGTTTTGACAGTGGTGGAGGTGACAGCGGTGGAGGATGAGTGTTGGAGGTGACAGTGTTGGAGGGGCTTACGGCCTCTCTTCCACAACATCTGCAGTTGAATCCTCTCTCAGATTTCACACACACACACACACACACACACACACAATTCCAATAATAATAATAATAATAATAATAATAATAATAAATAATAATAAAATGTTCAATCAACAAACCTAACCAAAGATCAAGTAAGGTTAAAGGTAAAGGCGAGGTTAGGTTAGGTAAGGCGAGGTTAGGTTAGGTAAGGTTAGGTTAGGTTAGGTTAGGTAAGGCGAGGTTAGGTTATAATGACACTGTTAATACCGCCACATATAATATACACACAATAGGCAGCCACAACAAAAGGTGTATCGAGTGAGCCCATAAAACCAGTGTTTGTTTACCTGCCAGCGCTGGATGAGGTATTTCCCGCCGCTTTACTCTAATATCTGACAGATCACATAGATATGTTACACACTCACAGTTTGTTTATTTTCCTGATACATGATAAAACATTGCGGGAGGGTGGGGGAGAATGAGGCCAGGGGTAAGGGGTGCAGGGAGGGAGGGAGGAGGGAGTGAGGGGAAAGGAGTGGGGGAGGGAGGGAGTGAGGGAGGGGAAGGGTGCAGGCAGGCAGGGGAGGGAGGGAGGGAAGGGAGGGGAGGGAGGGAGGGAGGAGTGCAGGAGGGAGGGAGGGAGGGAGGGAGGAGGGGGAGGGAGGGAGGGAGGGAGGGGTGAGGCAGGGAGTATAGGGGGGTGGAGGGAGGGAGGGAGGAGGGAGGGGGAGGGAGGAGGGAGGGAGGGAGGGAGGGGGAGGGTGGGAAGGTGGGGAGGGGAGAGGCAGGGGAGGGGGGTGCAGGGAGGGAGGGAGGAGGGGGGAGGGAAAGGAGGAGGGAGGGAGGGAGGGAGGGAGGGAGGGAGGGAAGGGAGAGTGCAGGCAGGGAGGCAGGGGAGGGAGGGAGGGAGGGAGGGGGAGGGAGGGAGGGAGGGGTGCAGGGGAGGGAGGGAGGGAGGGGAGAGGGAGGAGGGAGGGAGGGAGGAGGAGGGAAGAGGGTGCAGAGGGAGGGAGGGAGGAGTTCCTACCATACCCAACAAAAAACAATCAGGGCCAAGGTGTGGTGTGGAGGTGGTGTGGTGTAGGTGGTGTGGTGTATGGTGGTGTGGTGTGGGTGGTGTGGTGTGGGTGGTTGGTGGTGTGGGTGGTGTGGTGGGTGAGGTGTGGTGTGGGTGGTGTGGTGTGGGTAGTGTGGTGTGGGTGGTGTGGTGTGGGTGGTGTGGTGTGGGTGGTGTGGTGCAGGTGGTGTGGTGTGGGTGGTTGTGTGGTGTGGGTGGTGTGGTGTGGGTGGTTGTGGTGTGGGTGGTGTGGGTGTGGGTGGTGGTGTGGGTGGTGTGTGGTGGTGTGGTGTGGGTGGTGTGGTGTGGGTGGTGTGGTGTGGGTGGTTGTGGTGTGGGTGGTGTGGTGTGGGTGGTGGTGTGGGTGGTGTGGTGTGGGTGGTGTGGTGTGGGTGTGGTGTGGGTGGTGTGGTTGTGGGTGGTGTGGTGTGGTGGTTAGTTGTGGTTAGTTATGGTGTGGGTGGTTGTGGTGTGGTTGATTGTGGTGTGGGTGGTGTGGTGTGGGTGGTTGTGGTGTGGGTGTGGTGTGGGGTGGTGTGGTGTGGGTGGTGTGGGCAGGTGGTGTGGTGTGGGTGGTGTGGTGTGGGAGTGTGGTGTGGGTGGTGTGGTGTGGGTGGTGTGGTGTGGGGTGGTGTGGTGTGGGTGGTTGTGGTGTGGGTGGTGTGGTGTGGGTGGGTGTGGTGTGGGTGGTTGTGGTGTGGGTGGTTGGTGTGGGTGGTGTGGTGTGGGTGGTGTGGTGTGGGTGGTGGTGTGGGTGGTGTGGTGTGGTGGTGTGGTGTGGGTGGTTGTGGTGTGGGTGGTGTGGTGTGGGTGGTGTGGTTGTGGTGGTGTGTGGGTGGTGTGGTGTGGGTGGTGTGGTGTGTGGGTGGTGTGGTGTGGGTGGTTTGGTGTGGGTGGTATTGATTGGTGGTTAGGGTTGATATTGGTGTAGGTGGTTGTGGTGTGGGTGGTGTGGTGTGGGTGGTTTGTGTTGGTAGGTGGTGTGGTGTGGGTGGTGTGGTGTGTGGGTGGTGGTGTAGGTGGTGTGGTGGAGGGTGGTGTGGTGTGGGTGGTGTGGTGTGGGTGGTTGGTGGTGTGGGTGGTGTGGTGTGGGTGGTGTGGTGTGGGGTGGTGTGGTGTGGGTGGTTGGTGGTGTGGGTGTGGTGTGGGTGGTGTGGTGTGGGTGGTTGGTTGTGGGTGGTGTGGTTGTGGGTGGTTGGTGTGGGTGTGTGGTGTGGGTGGTTGTGGTGTGGGTGGTTGTGGTGTGGGTGGGGTTGTGTTGTGGGTGGGGTGTGGTTGTGGGTGGTGTGGGTGTGGGTGGTGTGGTGTGGTGTGGGTGTGGTGTGGTGTGGGTGGTGTGGTGTGGTGGTATGTGTGGGTGGTGTGGTGTAGGTGGTGTGGTGTGGGTGGTGTGGTGTAGGTGGTGTGGGTGTAGGTGGTGTGGTGTGGGTGGTGTGGTGTGGGTGGTGTGGTGTGGGTGGTGTGTGGGTGGTTGTGGTGTGGGTGGTGTGTGTGGGTGGTGGTGTGGGTGGTGTGGTGTGGGTGGTGTGTGGTGTGGGTGGTGTGGTGTGGTGGGTGTGGTGTGGGTGGTGTGGTGTGGGTGTGGTGTGGGGTGGTGTGGTGTGGGTGGAGTGGTTGTGGGTGGGGTGTGGTGTGGGTGGTTGTGGTGTGGGTGTGGTGTGGGGAGGTGTGGGTGTGGGTAGTTGTGGTGTGGGTGGTGTGGTGTGGGTGGTGTGGTGTGTGGGTGGTGTGTTGTGGGTGGTGTGGTGTGGTGTGGTGGTTATTGGTTGTGGTGTGGGTGTGTTGTGGTGGTGTGGTGTGGGTGGTGTGGTGTGGTTGGTGTGGTGGTTGGTTGTGGGTGTGGGTGATTGTGGTGTGGGTGGTGTGGTGTGAGGTGGTTGGTTGTGGGTGGTGTGGTTAGGTGGTGTTGTGGTTGGTGTGTGTTGTAGGTGGTGTGGTGTGGGTGGTGTGGTGTGGGTGGTGTAGTTGTAGGTGGTGTGGTGTGGGTGGTTGTGGTGTGGGTGGTGTGGTGTGGGTGGTGTGGTGTGGGTGGTTGTGTGTGGGTGGTGTGGTGTGGGTGGTGTGGTGTGGGTGGTTGGTGTGGGTGGTGTGGTGTGGGTGGTGTGGTGTGGGTGGTGTGGTGTGGGTGGTGTGGGGTGTGGGTGGTGTGGTGTGGGTGGTGTGGTGTGGGTGGTTGTGGTGTAGTGGTGTGGTGTGGGTGGTGTGGTGTGGGTGGTGTGAATTGTGGGTGGTGTGGTGTAGGTGGTGTGTGGGTAGTGTGGTGTGGGTGGTGTGGGTGGGTGGTGTGTGGTGTGGGTGGTGTGGTTGTGGGTGTTGTGGTGTGGGTGGTGTGGTGTGGGTGGTGTGGTGGGTGTGGACATAAGACTGACACCTTTAAGACCACACACACACACACCTCAGAGGCACTCATTCACGGAGTATGTGTGTGTGTGTGTGTGTGTGTGTGTGTGTGTGTGTGTGTGTGTGTGTGTGTGTGTGTGTGTGTGTGTGTGTGTGTGTGTGTGTGTGTGTGTGTGTGTGTGTGGGAGGCTCGGTTGGTTAGGTTAGACTAGATTAGGTAAGGTAAAGTTAAAATAGGTTACGTGAGGTTAAGTTAGGTTAATTTAAGTTAGGTTAATCAAGGTAAAGTAAGGTTAAATTAGGTTAGGTGAGATTAAGTTGGAAGCTTAGTGAGGTTAAGTTGCTAGGTTAGGTTAGGTTAAGTTAGATTAGGCGTAGTGAGGTTAAGTTGCTAGGTTAGGTTAGGTTAGGTCAGGTGGCGTGTTATCCTGCTGACGGCCACAGTCTTGGACAGATCAGGTGCATAGATATAAAAGCTTTATGCGTGCTGTCACCGGTCATGTGTGTGTGTCAGTCACGTGCCCATCACAAGACGCGTGTGTGTGCCAGTGTGACGCAGCTCAATAAACCTCCTCCCCCCCACACACACACACACACACCTACCTACCCTGTACACACACAAACACACATCTGTGAGGAATTACCAAAACCACGTCAGGTCTAATACCATCTGAGGTAATTACACCACGTGAGGACCCTCATAACACCATCTGTGAGGTAATTACACCACGTGAGGACCCTCATAACACCATCTGTGAGGTAATTACACCACGTGAGAGACCCTCATAACACCATCTGTGAGGTAATTACACCACGTGGGTCCCCATAACACCATCTGTAGGGATTACTACCACGTGGTCCCTCATAACACCATTTGTGAGGTATTACACCACATGGGTCCCCATAACACCATCCTGTGAGAGATTACACACACGTGGTCCTCATAACACCATCTGCGAGGTACTACACCATGTCAGGTCCCTCATAACACCATCTGAGCAACACTACATCACGTGAGGTCCCTCCTAACACCATCTGGGAGGAGTTACTACACCACGTGTTTGCTGTTCAACACCTACATTAATCTGTATGTTCACTGTATGTTCCTTCACCTTTCTATGAAGGCTTTTGTTAAACCACCAATGTAGTGTAATAAGTCATTTATGTCCAATGTATATTTTCAGCCTTCGCTGCAGAACTTTTCAATAAACCGTTATTATTATTATATATAATGGCTCCCCGTAAAGAGGATGGCGGCCCTAGAGCCACCTTGATGAATTTGTTCATGTAAAGCTGTCGCCAACACAACAACCACACCCTGAGTTAACGAGCTGCATGACCCAGTGTTTAAATGTAGAAGCTGTCGCCAACACAACCACCACAACCTGAGTTAACGAGCTGCATGACCCAGTGTTTAAGGTGTAGAAGCTGTCGCCAACACAACAACCACACCCTGAGTTAACGAGCTGCATGACCTACTGTTTACGGTGTAGAAGCTGTCGCCAACACAACAACCACGCCCTGAGTTAACGAGCTGCATGACCTAGTGTTTAAGGTGTAAAACTGTCGCCAAAACAACAACCACACCCTGAGTTAACGAGTTGCATGATCCAGTGTTTAAGGTGTAGAAGCTGTCGCCAACACAACCACCACACCCTGAGTTAACGAGCTGCATGACCCAGTGTTTAGGTGGAACTGTCGCAAAACAACAACCACACCCTGAGTTAACGAGTTGCATGATCCAGTGTTTAAGGTGTAGAAGCTGTCGCCAACACAACCACCACACCCTGAGTTAACGAGCTGCATGACCTAGTGTTTAAGGTAAAACTGTCGCCAAAACAACAACCACACCCTGAGTTAACGATTGCATGATCCAGTGTTTAAGGTAGAAGCTGTCGCCAACACAACAACCACACCTCTGAGTTAACGAGCTGCATGACCCAGTGTTAAGGTAGAAGCTGTCGCCAACACAACAACCACACCAAGTTAACGAGCTGCATGACCAGTGTTTAAGAACATAAGAACATAAGGAGTCTGCAATAGCGGCTGGCTCTGTGCATGGCAGCTCCTGTCGAGAGTTACTACCACTCTCTATCATCCATGAATCTATCTAGCCTCCTTTAAAACTCTCCAGCGTTCCAGCACTAGCTACAAAGTTGCTAAGCTTGTCCACTCGTCCACCACCCTATTTGTGAACCAGTCCTTCCTATCTCCTCCTAAACCTATCCAACTTAAATCCGTTGCTACGAGTCCTATCCTGCTCGGATATTATAAGAACTTTATCTATATCGCCTTTATTGATTCCTTTCACCCACTTAAATACTTCTATCATATCTCCCCGCACTCTTCATCTTTCTAGGGAATGCAAGTTAAGTTTCTTAAACCTATCTTGATATGGAAGGTTTTGCCCGGAATCATTTTCGTCATTCTTTCGCTGCCCGACTCCAGTAAATTGATATCCATTCTATAATAAGGGCACCAACCGAACCGCATAATCGAGGTGCGGTCGACTAGCGCAAGATATAGTTGCAATAAGACCTCTGCACTCTTATTACTTACACTTCTAGATATAAAACCAATACTCTGTTTGCCTTATTTCGAACATTAACGCACTGTCGCCAACACAACAACCAATAAGTTAACGAGCTGCATGAACTAGTGTTTAAAATGTAGAAGCTGTCGCCAACACAACAACCACGCCCTGAGTTAACGAGCTGCATGACCCAGTGTCAAGGAATAGGGCCAATTGCAAGAACGGTTATAGGGTGTACGGCGCCATTTACGATGACCTTCTTGCCCTGGTCTTTTTTCTTCAATACACACTTTAACACATGGAATTCTGCACTTTTTGAAGCTTTGGAGAGTCTTGAAACAAGTTTCCTGGTGGGAATTATTAGCTAGTGCTGTACTCAAAATATCGAAACTTCGAGATCTCCAGAGCTTCAAAAGGGTGGTATATCTGAAACAAGATCAGGGCAAGGTCATCGTAAAATGCGTCGTACAACCCACGACTGTTCTTGCAATTGGCCCTTAGTCCGAGAAGACCGGACATCTCGCCAACTACACTGGCTAACCATTACCCCACAACACGTTCCACAAATCGATTAACATCCAAGTTCCCAATTACTGCTGGGTAAACAGAGGCAAATGGCGTATAAAAAGAAACTTGCCCATAGCTTCACCCTGCCCTCCCCCCAACCCACACTCCTCATAATCATCACGAATGTCAAAAAAATTTACCCACATATATAACAAATACTTTCGGTTCCTCAACACACCTAAAATAACTTACCATAACCAACTCCATCTAACCTAATCTAACCTCACAAACTTCTCTAACCTCAATAACCTAACTAACTCTAACTTGAACCATAACATAACTCACTTCTTAACCTACCATAACCTACTCTAACCTAACTTCACCTAACCTAACATCAGGCCAACTTACCACGTCATACACAAGCGCCACATAAACACTGATAAACATTCAACATTTCTCCAGTATTAAATTAGCTACATTAACATTTCCCAGAACATCTATTAAATCAGATTAAAGCTTCCACGATATTTAGGAGGAGGGAAAGGGGATGGGGGATGGGGAGAGGGAAGGAGAGGGGGAAGGGATGGGGAGAGGGAAGGGGAAGGGAGAGGGAGGAAGGGGGATGTTACTAAAAACCGAGATGATTCATAATAATAAGAACGTTGGCGAGTTTGTTTACATGTGGCGGATTGCCAGAAGCCACCAGAGGGAGACACTACGTACCTAAACCTTTTTATTTATTTCTACAAAAAAATGAAGGAAGAAAGAAAGAAGGAGGAAGTAAATAAGGAAGAAAATTAATAAAGAAATGAGGAGACAGAGACACTACGTACCTAAACCTTTTTAACTTATTTCTACAAAAGTTTTTTAAGGAAGGAAGGAAGTAAATAAGAAGGAACAAATTAAAAGAAGAGAAAGGAATGATTTACGAGACAAAGGATTTTTTTCTGGTTTATTATTGAAACTTTTAACTTTGGGAAAATTTTAGGCACCAGATAAACACTATAATGAATATAGAAAATTATAGTGGGGTAGTTGTGGTAGTGAAGATACTTTAGTGGTAGTAGTTGGGGTAGTAGTAGTAGTAGTAGTAGTAGTAGTAGTAGTAGTAGTAGTAGTAGTAGTAGTAGTAGTAATTGATAACTTCAAACATAGGTTGTGTAAAGGGGACATTCTTATGTTCTTAGGAGTGGTTAGGTTAGTGTTAGGTCAGATTCCAAGCAACAGTTCATCCCTAATTTACGAAAGTGAACACCTTAAGCCTTTCACTTGACCTAAGACGACCAGTTACTACCACTACTACTATACAAACACTGTACAGTACGTAAAACAACTATTTGTGCAGGTGGGGGTCGATATGCTCCCAAATGACGTGTGACTAGTGACAGCCCTCATATACCAATAATTATCATCCATGGTCTCATATTGTTTCCCACAAAGTATAAACTGATAGTTGTTTTAGCTACTGTACCGTGTAAGAATATAAGCAATGGTAAAAAGGCTACGATCAAGGCCAAGCCAATAATACCACCATATACCCAGCCAGAGAGAGAGAGAGAGAGAGAGAGAGAGAGAGAGAGAGAGAGAGAGAAGTACATACCAAACTTCGCTAAACCAACTCAATATAACCAAACGTAAACAAACACACGGCCGCAACAGTATTAGGCTCTTGTACACTGTGTTACTACCACCACCATTATCATCACCACCACACATCACCGCCCACTACACCCTACCACCATCAGATATCGTGGGTATAAAATAAATAAATAAATAAATAAATAAATATATATATATATATATATATATATATATATATATATATATATATATATATATATATATATATATATATATATATATATATATATATATTAAATAGTATTTTTTTCTTTGTGTCTTGTGATCTGTTAACATCGCTGTAGATAATAAATGAATATATTTAGAGATGCCGTTTGCCAAGTGTGTGATCTCTCTCTCTTTCTATATATATATATATATATATATATATATATATATATATATATATATATATATATATATATATATATATATATATATATACTGTATTATGAGTTTGTGTATGTTAGGTTAGGTTGGGAGAGGTTACCGTGTACGTAAGGTGAGGTTTGCTACCAAACACGTAAGGTAAGGTGAGGTAAGGTTAGGTTAGGTAATGTTAGGTTAGGTAATGTTAGGTTAGGTTAGGTTATGTTAGGTTAGGTTAAGTTAGGTTAGGTTAAGTTATGTTGGTTAATCTTGAGGTGACGTGCCGACTGTCAGTGGGAAGCATCAGAGGCGTAAATACAAACCTTCAGATCAAGTGTTAATATATTACCAGTAATGATAAACTAATTCACTTTCCTTGTATCAACACTTATATGTACGTGTGTGTGTGTGTGTACCTGTGTCAATGTGTATAACTGTGTCAATATGTGTGTACCTGTGATCAATGTGTGTGTGTGTGTGTACCTGTGTCAATGTGCATAACTGTGTCAATGTGTGTGTACCTGTGTCAATGTGTATAACTGTGTCAATATGTGTGTACCATCAATGTGTGTGCGTACCTGTGTCAATGTGTATAACTGTGTCAATGTGTGTACCTGTGTCATCGTGTATAACTGTGTACATGTGTGTGTACCTGTAACTGTGTCAATGTGTACCTGCATCGATGTGTGTACCTGCATCAATGTGTGTGTACCTGCATCAATGTGTGTGTGTGTACCTGGGTTAAATGGACAGCTACCAAACCTGGAGGAATTTACTGTGGTTGGCTTCACGAGATGGTGATGGGGGATGGGGGGTGGGTGATGGGGGGTGATAGCAGGAGGTATGGAGGAGAGGAGGGAGGAGGGAGAAGGAAGGAAAGGAAGGAAGGAAGAAGGAAGGAAGGAAGAAGGAAGGAAGGAAGGAAGGGTGGGTGGGTGGGTTCGTATTCCAAAACAGAGTGAGGAAGTTCTGGAGTCTGACCATCATATTCCAGGCGAGTGAAGGTTGGAATGTAACAGGGGGTTGAGGGGGGAGATGGGAGGGGGGGAGATGGGAGGAGGGGAGATGGGGAGGAGGGAGATGGGAGGAGGGGGAGATGGGGAGGAGGGGAAAGAGGAGAGGAGGAGGAGGTGAGGAGGAACAGAAGGAAACAGAAAGAGGAGGAGGAAAAGAAGATGAAGGAGGAGGAACACAAGAGGAAAGAAGAAGAGGAATGAAAAAGAAGAACAGAAGAAGGAGGAGGAAGACCTAGAATAACAGGCAGGTTAACACACGTCAACGTTAATACTGTATCGACCATCAACCTTGTAGGAGGCTGGACACACACACACACACACACACACACACACACACACACACACACACTACATTCTTCCTACATACATATATACACTGTAGATGATAAATATCATATATGTGTGTGTGTAAAAAATGTAACTATGTATGTATGAATGAATGAAGACAGAACGTAACATACTGTGTTTGTATGCGTGAAGGCCGCCCCCCCCATAGCCTTTTAAACGGTGTTCCAAACCTCACAACGTTATCAAGAGAAACGTCATAGTCTATGTCATCACACCGCCAGTGTCAACACCTAATTATAGAGATCATTCACATAAACGGAATTTATTAACAGCCCAGTTTTTACATAATTGTTTCAAAAAACACCGAGACTCTTAAACTACTGTCCCTATATTTAACTTACTTCACAGACGCTAATGACAGCAATAACATACTTATATCATCAATTACCACGTCACCGTAAGTCATAACACGAATAACACATTTTTTGATGTGTGTGTGTGTGTGAGTGTGTGTGTAATAACTAGTGGTGGTGAAGTGTGTGTAGTGATGATGATGGCCTCTGTCAGGTGTTAGTTAATAGTAGTGGATCACGTTGGTAAGATGGTCATAATTTGTACGGCTGTCTTAAAATAATTACCAATTGTTGGAGTTTTACTTATAAAGACATTGATTGTGGAGGCAGCAGGCTGAGTCACCACCATAACCAAGAAGAGTTCAACTTACCAGTTTTGTCTAATCCATTTGTTGGCCTCGAGATGACCATACACACAGATGATGCCTCCACTACCTGCTGTCACACACTGGTCTTGGCCTCAGTCAATAACACGGGCTATAACGCACCCTATAAATATATCTCTGGTATAATGGGATTTTTTTTTTTATATACCGGACTAGGCCTGTCCTCCACCAGCCTACGCGCAC
Organism: Homarus americanus; assembly: GCF_018991925.1. Taxonomy (NCBI): domain Eukaryota; kingdom Metazoa; phylum Arthropoda; class Malacostraca; order Decapoda; family Nephropidae; genus Homarus; species Homarus americanus. The sequence continues at coordinate 3,318,595 of NW_024740202.1, read as the reverse complement.
AATATATGTAAGTTTAAGAAAATCACCGGTTTATGTGTCACCTAGATGTCACTGTGGTCACTTTAGTGTGTGTGAGTATTATCGTCGTTTGCTTCACCTTCAGTACAAAATTCAGTTATATGTTTGGAGGGTAAAATAGAATACTCAATCCATGAGAGCGTGAGCGCGAGTGTACACCACCTCGTCTTTCCCGACTGATACTGATGGTTACTTTGGGTTGTGGTTCGCTCTACACTGAGGGGGAAAAACTATCGTACAACAACGCAAAAACCCTCTCCGATCCATACCCACACCTACGTTGATTCATTCTTCATGTACTACAGTGTGAACTAAACTTAAAAGACTTTGAATGTTGTTGGTATATGTGTTAAACTTCACTTAAAATGACACTCTCTTCAATTGATAAGCTTTTCTGTACTGCCTATGGGAGATTAATCGTACGTCTGACCTCGTGGTGGTGAGAGTAGTAAAAGAAATGGGTGCTGTTTTTAGGCAGTATGGTATTAAAGACAACCTCGTTTATCAACAAAGTTACTTTCGTATTGCTCATAAGCCTTATCACCAAGCTCGCTGGTCACAACCACTAGACGCTTCAACCACTTGTTTACAGTGCCCATCACAAGACGCCCGGTATTTTGGGGGGAGGAAACCATTGGCACATAATACACACACACACACACACACACACACACACAACCAACTATTTACAAAGCCAAATTCATTGAGTGCCAGCCAGGGTGGGTACAAAATAATTGTTTTGTGACAAGCCAACTTTTCCGCCTGGTATTTGGACATTCATCGGCGAATTTGTACCATTTACTCGACAGAAATTTACCCGTTGCATTTAGCCAATTGGGTTAGGTGGTGGTGGAGGAGGGAGAGGGAGAGCAGAGGCCAGGCCAGAGGCAGCCATTGGGTGAGCCTCCAGTTTACCCCACCACCATCATGGGGAGCTGTTTGTTCCTCGGCTGCTGGGAGCTGCTCTCTCTTCTCTCCTCTCTCATGTATACTATCTATCATGTTAGCTGCGTAGAGTGAGTGGGTTTACGAGGCTCTCTATGATGCGTATGTTGGGGCTTACGGCAAGGGCTCTATGCTGCGTATGTTGGGGCTTACGAGGCTCTATGCTGCGTATGTTGGGGCTTACGAGGCTCTGCTGAGTATGTTGGAGCTTACGGAGCTCTCTATGATGCGTATATTGTGTTTACGGGGCTCTCTATATTCACTTCATGGGACTGCGTATATTGAGTTTACAGGACTGCGTATATTGAGTTTACAGGACTGCGTATATTGAGTTTACAGGACTGCGTATATTGAGTCCCTTTTTGTATACGATATCAGGTTTTCGACGCTGTTGAGAAGGGCGTTTTAGAACTGCGTAAATGGTCTCAAAGGCTGCGTATATTCTTGTTTTCTATAACGCTACACATGATGGGTTTTTAGCGTATATGATTTCTGAAGAGTAAGTTGGTTTTTAATAAGGCTGTGAATGCTGTTTTAATAAGGCCAGAATGCTGTTTTAATAAGGCTGTGAATGCTGTTTAATGCTTTTAATGTTGCTTAATAAGGCTGTGAATGCTGTTTTAATAAGGCGTGAATGCTGTTTTAATAAGGCTGTGAATGCTGTTTTAATAAAGCTGTGAATGCTGTTTTAATAAGGCTGTGTATTGGTATTTGAGTTGAATTTCACCACACATTTATCCCAAACCAGGCCCCCATCACCCGGCCCCAACACCCCATCACCCGGCCCCAACAATCCTCCAACATCCCATCACCCAATCATCCTCCAACATCCCATCACCCGGCCCCCAACAATCCTCCAACACCCGGCCCCCAACAATCCTCCAACACTGGCCCCACACCCCATCACCCCGCCCCCAACAATCTTCCAACACCCGGCCCCAACAATCTCCAACACCCGGCCCCCCAACACCCCATCACCCGCCCCCAACAATCCTCCAACACCCCATCACCCGCCCCAACACCTCTCCACCCCATCACCCGGCCCCAACAATCCTCCAACACCCGGCCTCAACAATCCTCCAACACCCATCACCCGGCCCCCAACAATCCTCCTCCTCCATCACCCCATCATCCCCCAACAACCTCCAACACCCGGCCCCAAAATCCAACACCCCATCACCCGGCCCCAACAATCCTCCAACACCCCATCCGGCCCCCAACAATCCTCCATCACCCCATCACCCAGCCCCCAACAATCCTCCAACACCCGGCCCCAACACCTCCAACACCCGGCCCCTAACAACATCTTCCAACACCGGCCCCAACATCTTCCAACACCCGGCCCCCAACACCCCATCACCGGCCCCCAATCCTCCACCCCATCACCTTCCCCAATAATCCTCCATCACCCCATCACCCGGCCCCAACAACCTCCAACACCCGGCCCCAACAACTCTCCATCACCCCATCACCCGGCCCCCAACACTCCCTCACACTCAGAGATTCTCAAAGGATTAATATTTTTTTCTCCTGAGTTTGGAATGTTTGTATGTTTTCAGCCACCGGCTGCAACTTTATTAATAAACTGTTTATTATTATTATTATTATGCTGCTATTATCATGCTGGGGAAGTGAGTCTGTGGGGTTTGGACCACTTTGACTCAGAACATCGTCCTCGTAGTGGAGCGTTGGACAACACATTCACCCTCTTAGAGAGCAATGGTACAGACATGTACCTATTATGTCCAGCTGAGTACCGAAAACTCCTGAGAGATCGGTGTCAGTAGGTCGAATGAAAATTCTTGGTGAGGGATCTACGTTGTAACTCTTGATAGGATGCCAATGAAAGTACATTTGAACAAACACCCGCATCAATGTCTAACGCTAACTTGACTGACCTAACTCTCGCCGAAATTGATAACACTTCCGCTGGTTAACGCCGCTATTAATGAGGCTGTAACAGCGTTGTCGCGTGTTGGTAGTGGTGTAGCTACCCTATGTCGGTCTGGGACTGACACTGGTCTTCCCCGACTTCTTATAAAAACGACGAACGTTCACTTCAACGTTCAACACAGGCCCATACCAAGACAGCTCATACCTGATTTATCCCTACTGAGTTCTGAGTAACAAGTGATCAGTATACACATGAACAACAGTGAGCAACGTCTCGTGAAAGCAGTGGACAGTTCTTCAACGTCTACAGTGAAGCCGCAACTGACGCATGCACACGTCATTAAACAACGCCAACTCCAACGTCTTCAGTGATGCAGTGACTGATGCATAAACACGTCATTAAACAACCCAACTAACACGTCTTTAGCGACGCCGTGACTGACTCATAAACACGTCATTAAACAACGCTAACTATGCATCATCTATGACGCACCAGAAGGAGGTAGCTTCCACTCGCGGCATTGACAACCGATCAGGTGAGGGGAGTACACCGCCCACCACTGAGCGACCTTGGGAAAGACACAGCCAGTACCTCCTTCCTCAACACTGATGACCTGACCACCGGTGGGTCAAGACCTATTTAGGCGCTGCTCCTGCTGAGCAGCTCTCACCCTGGCCAATGTTCGGCCCATTCCCCAAGTCCTCTCCTGACCCATCCTCACCACGGGATATCAACATAATCAAAAGTGACATTGTTTCGGGAAGTGGAACCAGTGTTGAACAGTTAAGAACAGTGTTTGCCAGTGAATTCAGTACTAGACAGTACCAGTGAGAGCCGTGACCCGCCAGTGAGATAAGCACCACTGGGTACTGACCGCCATCTCCTGACAAGGAGGTGCTAATCAGTCCACCCTGAGAACAACAGGGTCGGCTTCACACTTGACTTCGAAATAACACAACACCACCCAGTAGGGTGGGGATAGGTCAACAACTGCAAATATGTTGCCTGTATAACAAGTGAACTACCGTGTGTTGAGCACTGTGTCGTTGTGAGGTGTAGGTGCCCGCGAGGCAAGGCCTATACCCTTGTGCGCTCGGCCATGTGGTGAGGTTTTGTTCACAAACCCCGTCCTCCTCATAGTGTGCCAAGCTGGTTAGTTCTTTTGAAACTAAAATTGACTTTGATACTGGATCTAACCAGAAAAACAGACATGCTATTAAGAACAAGTGTAGTGTAATAAAAGTGTTTATAAAATGAAAACTCCTGTTACCTTAGTCCACTACACACTCCCTCCACGAGAGGCCGCTCATGGCCTCTCCCTCACACCGCTAATACGCGGTACAGTA
>NW_024740202.1:3298115-3313115 GCF_018991925.1 Homarus americanus | reverse complement strand
TAGTAGCAAGGTGATGTGTTGTATTTTGGTGATGTGTGTTTGTGATAATGTATTGTGATGTGTTGTATGTGCAGTGAGATATATAGAAATATTTAAACTGGTGAAAGATAAATAAAGGAAATAAAATTTCATGTATACCAGGATAGGACTGAGATTTAGTTGAATAAGTTTAGTTTGGGAGGAGGCACAGAGAACTGGTTCACAAATAGGGTGGTGGACGAGTGGAACAAAGCTAACAACTTTAGTAAGTACAGAGGAACCTGGAGGTTTCAAAAGGGCTGGATAGATTCATGGATGATGAAATTGGTGCCAACTCTCGACAGAGGCACCATGCACAGGCCAACCAACCTATTACAGAACTCCTTATTTTCTTATGTTTTATTTCTTATGTGATGACAAGTGCTATTACCTGATGTACATTATATAAAATCATCTACTACTAACAACAACAACACCTACTACAACAATTCTACTACTTAGCATCTGAAACCATAACTACAACAACAACAGCAACAACCAGCTAAATGATCTACCAGCTGGTACGAAAGCAGTAACAGAAGCAATTATGAATAAAAAAAATAATAAAATAATGAAGCTCACCATGACAATCGTACTTGTGTTGATCGTTCTACACACACACACACACACACACACACACACACCAACCACACTCACTCATGCCAACAAGTCAACAACTCACACCATTGGGATCCAGCGTCAACAATTCTGCTCACTATACCGCCTTCAGAATTTGAACAGTCTCCAAAACTGGACACCCAACCATGTCAACATAAACATGCAGACCATGGTTACGCACAACCTCTCCTACAAACATTGTCCACCTTCCATTACTTTAGGTCCAGAACACACTCCGGGTTGAGATTACGGCTACTCGGCGTCTACCAGACAACAACTAAATTGGAAACCACACGTCAGTGAAGTTATCAAATCCTCCAGTTTCCGTCACCTCCTCCCCAAAACTCAAATTCCTCAGGTTCCTGCACCGCAAGCTCCTCAGTGTTTACACAACATTCATACTTCCCAAGCTCACTATGTCTCCCCCTGGTCTACCTCCCTGCTACTAGCATAAACACCACAAAAAATTGCAAAAGATAAGCATTAATTATTCACACCTCTCCACATATAAAGCGCTCCTTACTTCCACTCCCTCACTGACCATCCCACACCTCATCACAAATTTGGTAAAGCTTCCACATATATAAACATCAGCTCCTTACCACACATCCCTACCCAAAATTGCAATTCGACACCACAACCCACCATCCAGCCCATACGTGCACTAACTGATCATATAAGAACAACCCAGTACCAACCAGAAATCAACAACACTTGAACAAACAGTGTATTCACTCCCCAGTAAATACTACTTCCTTGCACATCCTACTATCTTCAAATAAACATAGTTGAGCTTTTCACACATCAGTTATTATATATTTATGTATCACTTACATTACTTGTATATTATTTGTAATTCATATTCCCCAAATATGTAACTGTGTATTTTGAGCCATAGTTTTCCAAAGCTCTTTCAATAAACGTTAATTAATTATTATATTATTAAGTTGGATATGTCATTTCCTTTACGCTCTTACCCATTTGTCGAGATCGAACAATGTCACTAAAATAAATCTCATCGTAAAAAAAAAAATAACTTATATTATTATTAAGTGTTTTTTGTTATTAATAATAAGTGATTAGTAGACTATAATTGGATAATAGAATTTGCGATGTACTGGATCTTGACTCCTCAGTATGTTGTAGAGACTGACATTATAACCTAACAACATCACTCCTACACCTTTCACCTACTACTGCTACATCACTCTTGTCCATATTATTGGTCATCTAATTCTACTTATTGGCCAGTTACTTCGTCTACCATGTTCTTATTAACCGCAACTACTCATGGATCCCCGCTTCCCACAATCTACGACTGATTGGAACAAAAGCAAATACAACGCTTTGTGACTGATTGTAATGAATCAAGACCATATAATCAATTAATAGCTAGTTTAAGTGGTGGCGATGATTGGTCGTCCTATTGATGGTGGAATTGATTGGTGGAGGATATTATTCTCGTTTTGCCTTAGACACCCAGTTAGATAAGTAACTGTATGTATGTATATTTGCGTTTGTATATTTGCATTTAATATCTTGCCTTATGTACATTTAATATATATATTTATATATATATGCGTTTGTATATATATTTGTGTGTAACCTTATGCTGACCTTGTTTGTGTGACCAAAATGACCTTTGACCCCCTGTAAACAAAATCTTCTGGATCTTGATTGGACAATGGTTGCCAGATTAAAGTTTGAAAATCTAATCATATATTTTAAAGACCTTGAAATAGATTGGCTCTAAAAATGTTGAGAAATGGGTTGACTTATGTGTGACTAATGTGACCTTAGTGTAACATAATGTGACCTTATATATAACTGACAGTATGACCTTATATTTCAAATTGTACATATGTGACCTTATATAGCCTTATGACCTCGTGTACAGACATTAAGTCAAGTACTGTGTGTGTGTGTGTGTTGATATTGATATGACATCAGTTTATCAGTCATCCACCGTCTATGGTCATCCATCTACTATACAGTTATCAATTATCTGTACAGTCATCCATTATCCACACAGTCATCACCCTTACATTCATTTAACCATCCGTACAGTCATACACATTCATTTAACCATATACAGTGTCCACACACATTCATTTAACCATGCACAATCATCACCACATTTAACCACCCACACACGTCATCCACTTGTCTCTGAAGCCAAGACACAAATATGCGTGCCTTGTAACGACCAGGGGTGTCAGGGTCAAACTGTTGTGGATCCTCTCACCGACTCATAAAACATGACAGAGTTGATGCCCTCGCCAAACTCGCGTCTAACAAAGGCACCGTTAGAATACAATTTGGGTCTGTCAAAAAGAACCCTTAAAACTTTAATTAGGAAAGAACTTATTGGTGGGTTTAACCAAGTGAACAAGTGCAAACAGGCACTAGTCGATCCATAGTTTACCATGATGAGATGTATCAAGTGAAACATGTATATGGGCAAGTAACAAGACTCACTAGTTACAAGATGTTGTAACCCCGCTAGATTAAGGTTAAGATATAAGTACCTTTGGCAATATGTTCCTCAACCAGATGTAAACAAAACTAAATCTAAAGTGTGCGGCCATACATAGCCCACACATATTTCCCCGTCCTCGACTGTGAAAGATAGAACAACACAGGACAGGTCAAGCACACACTGTGCGTGAAATAGCACAACACTTCATCTCAATAATGGCAAAGACAGCCGACATATTAGATTATCCACTTTTTTGCACTCAGTAACTATATCCAGTTCTCATGTACAGAACCAAATACGCAATGGCGAATACCTCCCGTAAATGTAAATAACAAAGTGTGAGGCCAGACATACTGCCTCACACCTGTTCTCACACATTTGTGAATAAGTTACCGCTTATGTATAGAAACTAAACAAATAATGTAAATACAAAACTACATGTAACTTTCGGTGCCATAATATCCTGACAGCAGGGGTTAATTATTATGACCCTTTGTAAACCCTACTCTGTAATCCTTTTGCGCTACCGCTCACAGGATGAGTGTAGGAGGTGCACAACAAGTAACCACTGCAAGCCAAAATCAAATCAAATCACCCACACATTCATTTAACCATGCACACAGTCACCCACCATCCACAGTCATCCACCACACATTCATTTAACCACCCACACACGTCATCCACCATACATTCATTTAACCACCCACACACGTCATCCACCACACATTCATTTAACCATCCATGCAGTAATCCACCACAGTCATCCACCATCCACACATTCATTCACCACCCACACAGTCATCCAGCACACATTCATTTAACCATTTACACAGTCATCCACCATCCACACAGTCATCACAGCATACAAAGTCATCCAGCACACACACAGTCATCCAGCACACACACAGTCATCCAGCACATACATTCATCCTGCACAAAGTCATCCAGCACACACAGTCATTCAGAACACAAAGTGATCCACCATCCACACAGTCATCACAGCATTCAAAGTCATCCAGCATACACAGTCATCCAGCACACAGTCATCCAGCACACAGTCATCACAGCATACAAAGTCATCCAGCATACACAGTCATCCAGCACACAGTCATCCAGCACACAGTCATCCAGCACACACATTCATCCAGCACAACAGTCATCCAGCACACAATCATCCAGCACACAGTCATCCAGCACACACAGTCATCCGCACAGTCATCCAGCACATAGTCATCCAGCATACAAAGTCATCCAGCACACACACACCATCCAGCACACAGTCATCCAGCACACAAAGTCATCCACCCACACAGCCATCCAGCACACATTCATCCAGAGCACATGTCATCCAGCACTAAAGTCATCCAGCACACACAGTCATCCAGCGTTCACAGTCATCCAGCACACACAGTCATCCAGCCCATAAGAACATCCAGCACACACAGTCATCCAGCACACACACACAGTCATCCACACACACAGTCATCCAGCACACACAGTCATCCAGCCCATACAGTCATCCAGCACACACAGCCCATCCAGCACACACAGTCATCCAGCCCATACAGTCATCCAGCACACAGTCATCCAGCAACACATTAGCCATCCAGCTCACACAAAGTCATCCAGTTCACACAATCATCCACAGCACACATCTCATCCAGCACACAGTTATCCGGCACACAGCGTCATCCAGCACACATTCCATCCAGCACACACACAGTCATCCAGCACACACAGCCATCCAGCACATAGTCATCCACAGCACACCACACGTCATCCAGTTCACACACAGTCATCCAGCACACATTCATCCAGCACACAGTCATCCAGCATACAAAGTCATCCAGCACACAAAAGTCATCCAGCACAATACACAGTCATCCAGTTCACAGTCATCCAGCACACACACATTCATCCAGCACACAAAGTCATCCAGCACACAAAGTCATCCAGCACACACATCCATCCAGCACACAGTCATCCAAGAAAGCACAGTCATCCAGCATAACATTCATCCAGCACACAGCCAACCAGCACACAGTCATCCAGCACCACACAGTCATCCAGTCTGGGCTGGCCAGTCATCCAGCACACACAGTCATCCAGCACACATTCATCCAGCACACAAAGTTATCCAGCACACACATTCATCCAGCACACCAAGTCATCCAACACACAGTCATCCAGTTCATACAGTCATCCAGCACACAAAGTTATCGAGCACACACATTCATCCAGCACACCAAGTCATCCAACACACAGTCATCCAGCTCACACAGTCATCCAGCACACAAAGTCATCCAGCACACCAAGTCATCCAACACACAGTCATCCAGCTCACACAGTCATCCAGCACACAAAGTCATCCAGTGTCATGGTGTTGTGTTAACAGTTGTGTCTCTCAACAGGTCCATCAGGCGTGAACCAACATGGCTACACCAGACCTGGCTGTCCTCCCTACGCCTGGGACCATCCTCACCCACCACAGGTCAGTCATCCATGCAGGTCAGTCATTCATGCAGGTCAGTCATCCACGCAGGTCAGTCATTCATGCAGGTTAGTCATTCATGCAGGTTAGTCATCCACGCAGGTTAGTCATCCACGCAGGTTAGTCATCCATGCAGGTTAGTCATCCACGCAGGTCAGTCATCCACACAGGTCAGTCATCCACACAGGTCAGTCATCCACACAGGTCAGTTTTCCACGTAGGTCAGTCATCCACACAGGTCAGTTTTCCATGTAGGTCAGTCATCCACACAGGTCAGTCATCCATACAGTTCAGTCATCCACACCCACAGCAGGTCAGTCACACACAAACACAGTACATAAGAGAGAGAGGCTCCCCTTGAGAAGTTATCAGTGGTGCAACTGTTAACATGACCAAGATAAGGTGAGTCAGATAACGAGTGGCGGCCGTGATATGGTCACAATGCACTACTGCCTATAACCTTCCTTAAAATATTTTTGGGGTCCTTTTAAACATAATATTAACAGCTGTAGGGGTTAGGTTAGGTTATTCAAAGGTGGAAGGTGGTTGGATGGTGGGGTGAATTGATGTTAATGGTCAGCGATGATTTTTTTTCTCCTGAAGCGGCGCTGTGAAGGTCATTGGTGTATCTCTTGTTTCTCTGTGGTTATTGCCTTATATTGCATACTAGGATTTTTGGGAGTTTTTGAATTTTTTATATTTTTTATTTATTATGAGAGAGATGGGTAGTGTATTGTAGTGTTTATAGTTGGAATTGTTAAAAAAGCTGGTTGATTTATTTTATTTTTCGTGGATCAGCCTGAAAAATTTATCATTCTAGCTTATTTCACTTGAAGATTAACCAGCCTAATGTTAACTTAATGCTAATCTAATCGCCCAAATAGTGTTAAGGGTGGTTAATCTTCAGGTGAAATAAGCTGAGGTGGAGATTCTTCAGGTGATCCATTTTAACACAATTAACAGATCTGTAGGGTTTTTTTTAACCAAGTTCTATTTTGTTATATTCATTATATATTAACTTTACAGGTGTGGTAATATATTTATTTAACTTTTACCATTTTATTATTTTCTGGTCAGGTGTTCCTTCCTCCCTCCTCTCCCAGCAGTAATTTAACCTGTTCATAATTGTCTAAATTTTGCTTTTTCGTTTTTAATTGCAGACAGATTCTGCCTACTTGAGGTTAGGTCCTATGAAGGTTGTGAGGAGGCAGTTGAAGGTTGGTTATGTTTGCTTATTAGTGTTTTGTTTTGTTATGTCACTTATACAGTATAGTTGATCTTCTGTCGCTTATATTTTTTATCTTCGGTCACTTTATGTTTGCTTATTAGTGTTTACTTTTGTTATGTCACTTATACAGTATAGTTGATCTTCTGTCGCTTATATTTTTTATCTTCGGTCACTTTATGTTTGCTTATTAGTGTTTTGTTTTATGTCACTTATACAGTATAGTTGATCTTCTGTCGCTTATATTTTTTATCTTCGGTCACTTTATGTTTGCTTATTAGTGTTTTGTTTTATGTCACTTATACAGTATAGTTGATCTGTCGCTTATATTTTTTATCTTCGGTCACTTTATGTTTGCTTATTAGTGTTTACTTTTGTTATGTCACTTATACAGTATAGTTGATCTTCTATCGCTTATACGTTTTTTTTATCTTCTGTCACTTATATTAACTGCTATGGCAAATTATACTTTATATAGACACCTGCATACTTACACACTATTTACATTTTGTTTTCACCGTTTTACTAACTTTTTTTTTATTATTTATTACCGCTACTTTAACTCTTCTTTGTCATCGAGTTGTAACACTTTTATGTCTGTGTTGTATTAATCCCCCTCTCTTCCCCTGGTCCCTGGATATAGTGATCAATGTTTGTCTGTCATTAGGTTTTTTTTTAGAATACATAGGCAGGAGATGAGCGTATATAACCTGATGGGTGGTTGGTCTAAATATCATTGACAGATGACCATTGCTGAGTGTGTGTGTCTTATCCTATGATTATAATTAACCTTGGGGACAGTCCAGAGATTATTATTAACTTACCTCAATGTCACAACTCTCGCCTTTATTTGGAAATTAATGACACACTGGCCTGCTTGTTCTGCTTCACCCTTATGGCTGTTACGAGTCAGGTCACTTTGGATCTAGGGCTTAATCGTCACACCCAGCCAGTTCCTTGCTTTGGATCCAGGCTTACTTCTCACTCCCAGCCAGTTCCTTGTAGTGGCTATCATGTCCTGTTGTCTGAGCTAGGTGCTGTGAGCCACTTTTTTCATAACTGTACCTGGGATTTAACTCCTTGTGTATGGGGTCCTCTCTCCGCCGAATAAAATCGTCTGACGTTAACCAAGTAAAATATTCAAATTGGCGTCCCCGTAGTGAAGGTGTTAGGAGGTTTGGCCATACAGTTCTGGGTGTTGTGTTGAAGTTAAGGCTGGAATTAACATCATTTATCTCGTCTTGCATGCGCTGTTTATGCATATTTCTTCGATACTTCTCGAGGCTACTGTTGTGTGTGTGTGTGTCCCATATTTGGTCATTTTGTTGGCTAGCTATTGGGGGCATTGTCTTCAGCAGGTTGTTATGGTGTGAGTTGTAGCAATGTGTGAAGAGGGTTGTGTTTCAGTTAGTGTGTGAGGGGCTCTTAGGGAGTGGTTAGGGCCCACTTATACTGTAATACCCTCAGTGGGGGGGGGGCCAGTGTGTGTGTTTGTTTGTGCCCTTGTCTTCACAGTCTGTTAACCAGATTGGATAAAATTTAATTGGTGGATGAATATGTATGGATAATCTTCTGTGATACAACATCCTAATTGTACTCCTCAAAAGTAAGGTAATTTAATCTACACTGGGAGGAAGGACTTAAGGTTCTTTAACACCTGGGTCCTGGGAAGGCTGAGGGAACTAACCACTGTTCTCATTGGCACTGGAATAAATTGGTTGTTTGTTTCTCAGGCAAGTCATCGTCACAGAGTAGGTTAGGGGTACAGTAAATCCTTCTCTCTCCACATACAGTAACAGTTTCTACCATTCACAAATATACCTTTCATGGACGGTATAAATAAGGTTTTTATTTTATCATATACATCAGGTAATATATTTTGTGGTCAGACCCAAGACAAGTGACAGATATTAAGAAAATGAATTAATTTAGTTTTCCCTCGTAAAAAAAAACACCTGAGAATAATTGTACAGACGGGAGGAGAATAAGAAAGCCAGCCAGCTGAAGACTTCCTCGCATTAGTACGCCAAAGTAAACACGTTGAAGTGCGTTCATAAATCCATATTAAGGTGTGTGTGTGTGTGTGAACAACCTAGAGCTGGTTTGGGCAACTAGCACCTTAGAAAATTACAATAAATGGCTACAAATAACATAATTGGTCCTGCAAGTAAGTAATTTCAGCTTAGAAATACTCAGAGATAATTGTTGTGACTGCCTCTACACTACCCTTCAGGCTTATACTTTTACTTTTATCTGACCGAATCATACTATGTAAACCTTTTTTTTTTCCTTTGTTCTAATAATTATTTATATATACTGTACAGTAATTACATCTTTTATTATCGTAATAATCATTATCGTACATCAGCGTAGGTCGTTTGCTGTACAGTATGCAGTACGGGGAGCATAATTTACATATGTTTATGACCACTGTATGGTAATTCTACTTTGGATATATTGTAAATGAAAAATAATACAATACAACTTAACTTAGCCCCCCAAGAATTATACTGTACATGTAAACAAACAAGATTAAAAGAAGAATTTGAATGAGAGTAAACAAAAAATAAAATGTTTGTACAAGAAGACATTATTAAATATAAATTATATAAATACTGTATGTGTTGGCAGAGAGATGAGGGAGGGAGCTGGCTGGCAGACTCATCCTTGTGGCTGGGTGGGTGTGATACTGAGGTTTGCCTAATTTCAGTATATTACCCCTCAAAGGATTCCTATTTAACTAAAGTGGTAATTAAAAAGGGTAATTAATTTATCTTTAGACATGACAGACACTGAGCCATTATATATATATATATATATATATATATATATATATATATATATATATATATATATATATATATATATATATATATATATATATATATATATATATACAGTACCGTACACAACTAACCTCTCACTCAGGGATGACGCAGCACAACGTAGATCAAGTGTACGGATGTGGTGTGACCCGAGGGTTCATGGTGGTGTGACCCGAGGGTTCATGGTGGTGTGACCCGAGGGTTCATGGTGGTGTGACCTGAGGGTTCATGGTGGTGTGACCTGAGGGTTCATTGGTGTGACCTGAGGGTCATGGTGGTGTGACCGAGGGTTCATGGTGGTGTGACCTGAGGGTCATGGTGGTGTGGACTGAGGGTTCATGGTGGTGTGACCTGAGGGTTCATGGTGGTGTGACCTGAGGGTTCATGGTGGTGTGACCTGAGGGTTCATGGTGGTGGACCTGAGGGTTCATGGTGGTGTGACCTGAGGGTTCATGGTGTGACCTGAGGGTCTGTGGTGGTGTGACCTGAGGGTTCATGGTGGTGTGACCCGAGGGTTCATGGTGGTGTGACCTGAGGGTTCATGGTGGTGTGACCTGAGGGTTCATGGTGGTGTGACCTGAGGGTTCATGGTGGTGTGACCTGAGGGTTCATGGTGGTGTGACCCTGAGGGTTCATGGTGGTGTGACCTGAGGGTTCATGGTGGTGTGACCTGAGGGTTCATGGTGGTGTGACCTGAGGGTTCATGGGTGGTGACCTGAGGGTTCATGGTGGTGTGACCTGAGGGTTCATGGTGGTGTGACCCGAGGGTTCATGGTGGTGTGACCTGAGGGTTCATGGTGGTGACCCGAGGGTCCATGGTGGTGTGACCTGAGGGTTCATGGTGTGTGACCTGAGGGTTCATGGTGGTGTGACCTGAGGTTCATGGTGGTGTGACCCGGGGTTCATGGTGTGACCGGTTCATGTGGTTGACCCAGGGTTCATGGTGGTGTGACCTGAGGGTTCATGGTGGTGTGACGGGTTCATGGTGGTGTGACCAGGGTTCATGGTGTGACCTGGGGTTCATGGTGGTGTGACCCGGGGTTCTGTGGTGTGACCTGAGGGTTCATGGTGGTGTGACCTGAGGGTTCATGGTGGTGTGACCTGAGGGTTCATGGTGGTGTGACCCAGGGTTCATGGTGGTGTGACCTGAGGGTTCATGGTGGTGTGACCTGAGGTTCATGGTGGTGTGACCTGAGGTTCATGGTGGTGTGACCTGAGGGTTCATGGTGGTGTGACCTGAGGTTGGTGGTGTGACCCAGGGGTTCATGGTGGTGTGACCGGGTTCATGGTGTGTGAGCTGACCCGGGGTTCATGTGGTGTGACCCGAGGGTTCATGGTGTGTCCTGAGGGTTCATGGTGGTGTGACCCGAGGGTTCATGGTGGTGTGACCTGAGGGTTCATGGTGGTGGACCTGAGGGTTCATGGTGGTGTGACCTGAGGGTTCATGGTGGTGTGACCCGAGGTTCATGGTGGTGACTGAGGTTCATTAGTGTGACCTGAGGTTCATGGTGGTGTGACCTGAGGGTTCATGTGGTGTGACGGGTTCATGGTGGTGTGACCTGAGGGTTCATGGTGGTGTGACCTGAGGGTTCATGGTGGTGTGACCTGAGAGGTTCATGGTGGTGACCTGAGGGTTCATGGTGGTGTGACCCGTGAGGGTTCATGGTGGTGTGACGAGGGTTCGCAGTGGTGTGACCTGGGGTTCATGGTGGTGTGACCTGAGGTTCATGGTGGTGTGACATTCATGGTGTGACCTGAGGTTCATGGTGGTGACGAGGTTCATGGTGGGTGACGGGGTTCATGTTTGACCGAGGTTCTGGTGGGTGACCCGAGGTTCATGGTGTGACCTGAGGGTTCATGGTGGTGTGACCTGAGGGGTTCATGGTGGTGTGACCTGAGGTTCATGGTGGTGTGACCTGAGGGTTCATGGTGGTGTGACCCGAGGTTCATTGGTGTGACCCGGGTCGTGTGTTGAGGTTCATGGTGGTGTGACCTGAGGGTTCATGGTGGTGGCGGCGGGGTCATGTGGTGTGACCTGAGGGTTCATGGTGGTATGACCTGAGGTTCATGGTGTGTGACCTGAGGTTCATAGTGGTGACCCGGGTTCATGGTGGTGTGACGGGGTTCATGGTGGTGTGACCTGAGGGTTCGGTGGTGTGACCTGAGGGTTCATGGTGGTGTGACCAGGGTTCATGGTGGCTGTGACCTGAGGTTCATGGTGGTGTGACCTGAGGTTCATGGTGGTGTGGCAGGGTTCATGGTGGTGTGACCCGAGGGTTCATGGTTGAGTTCATGGTGGTGTGACCTGAGGTTCATGGTGGTGTGACCGGGTTCATGGTGGTGTGACCGAGGGTTCAGGTGTGACCTGAGGTTCATGGTGGTGTGACGAGGTTCGTACTGTGACCTGAGGTTCATGGTGGTGTGACCCGAGGGTTCATTGGTGTGACCCGGGGTTCATGGTGGTGTGACCCGAGGTTCATGGTGGTGAGCCCGAGGGTTCATGGTGGGTGTGACCGGGGTTATGTGCGGGTTCATGGTGGTGACCGAGGTTCATGGTGTGTGACCCGGGGTTCATGGTGGTGTGACCCGAGGTTCATGGTGGTGTGACCTGAGGGTTCATGGTGGTGTGACCTGAGGGTTCATGGTGGTGTGACCTGAGGTTCTGGTGTGACGAGGTCTGAGGGTTCATGGTGGTGTGACCTGAGGTTCATGTGTTGACGAGGTTCATGGTGGTGTGACCTGGGGTTCATAGCTAGTGTGACCCGAGGGTTCATGGTGGTGTGACCCGGGGTTCATGGTGGTGTGACCCGAGGTTCTGTGGGTGTGACCCGAGGGTTCATGGTGTGTGACCCGAGTTCAGGTGGTGTGACCCGGGGGTTCGTATGGTGTGACCTGAGGGTTCATGGTGGTGTGACGAGGGTTCATGGTCATATGACGAGGTTCATGGTGGTGTGACCTGGGTTCATGGTATGTGCCTGAGGGTTCATGGTGGTGTGACCGGGGTTCATGGTGGTGTGACGAGGGTTCATGGTGGTGTGACCCGGGTTCATGGTGTGTGACGGGGTTCATGGTGGTGTGACCCGAGGTTCTGTGACGAGGTTCAGTGTGACCGAGGGTTCTGGTGGTGTGACCCGGGGTTCATGATGTGACCCGAGGTTCATGGTGGTGTGACCCGAGGGTTCATGCTGGTGACCCGAGGGTTCATGGTGGTGTGACCTGAGGTTCATGGTGTGACCCGGGGTTCGGTGGTGATTGAGGTTCATGGTGTGTGACAGGTTCATGGTGGTGTGACGGGGTTCTGAGTGTGACGAGGTTCATGGTGGTGTGACCCGGGGTTCATGTGGTGTGACCCGAGGTTCTGTGGAGGTGTGACCTGAGGGTTCATGGTGTGACCCGAGGTTCATGGTGGTGTGACCCGAGGTTCATGGTGTGTGACCCGAGGTTCATGGTGGTTGACCCGAGTCTGTCAGGGTCATGGTGGTGTGACCTGAGGGTTCATAGTGGTGTGACCTGGTTCATGGTGGTGTGACCCAGGTTCATGGATGACCCGAGGGTTCATGGTGGTGTGACCCGAGTGGACCTGAGGTTCATGGTGGTGTGACCTGAGGGTTCATGGTGGTGTGACCTGAGGGTTCATGGTGGTGTGACCTGAGGTTCATGGTGGTGTGACCTGAGGGTTCATGGTGGTGTGACCTGAGGTTCATGGTGGTGTGACCTGGGGTTCATGGTGTGACCTGAGGGTTCAGTGGTGTGACCTGAGGGTTCATGGTGGTGTGACCTGGTTCATGGTGGTGTGACCCGGGGTTCATGGTGGTGACCTGAGGGTTCATGGTGGTGTGACCTGAGGTTCATGGTGGTGTGACCTGAGGGTTCATGGGTGGTGTGACCTGAGGGTTCATGGTGGTGTGACCCGAGGTTCATGGTGGTGACGGGGTTCATGGTGGTGTGACCCGAGTTCGTCAGTGTGACCTGAGGTTCTGGTGGGTTGACCGAGGTTCATGGTGATATGACCCGGGTTCATGGTGGTGTGACCCGGGGTTCGTAACAATGTGACCTGGTCATGGTGGTGTGACCCGAGGTTCATAGTGGTGACCCGGGGTTCATGGTGGTGTGACCCAGGGTTCATTGTGTGACCCGAGGTTCATGGTGTGTGACCCGGGGTTCATGGCTGTGTGTGACCTAAGAACTGAGTAGGATTAGTTATTGTGCCCTCTTACTCTGCAGCTGATCAAACAATCTTGCCTACTATACTATACCATACATCGACCAGTAACCACCCATCACCAACACCAGCCATCTACACCACCAACACCAGCCATCTGCACCACCAACACCAGCCATCTACACCACCAACACCAGCCATCTACACCACCAACACCAGCCATCTACACCACCAACACCAGCCATCTACACCACCAACACCAGCCATCTACACCACCAACACCGCCATCTACACACCAAACCATCTACACCACCAACACCAGCCATCTACACCAACAAACACCAGCCCACACAACAACAACCAACACCAGCCATCTCACACCAACAACACAGCCATCCATAACCACCAACACCAGCCATCTACACCACCAACACCTGCCATATACCACCAACACCAGCCATACACCACCAACACCAGCCATCCACACCACCAACACCAGCCATCTACACCACCAACACCAGCCATCTACACCACCAACACCAGCCATCCAACCACCAACACCGCCATCTACACCACCAACACCAGCCATCTACACCACCAACACCACCATCCACACCAACACCATCCACACCACCAACACACATCTACACCACCAACACGCACACCACACACAACACATCTACACCACCAACACCAGCCATCTACACCACCAACACCAGCCATCTACACCACCAACACCAGCCATATACACCACCAACACCGGCCATCTACACCACCAACACCAGCCATCTACACCACCAACACCAGCCATCTACACCACCAACACCGCCATCTACACCACCAACACCGGCCATCTACACCACCAACACCGGCCATCTACACCACCAACACCAGCCATCTACACCACCAACACCAGCCATCTACACCACCAACACCGGCCATCTACACCACCAACACCAGCCATCTACACCAACACCGGCCATATACACCAACACCAGCCATCTACACCACCAACACCAGCCTTATACACCACCAACACCAGCCATCTACACCACCAACACCAGTCATCTACACCACCAACACCAGCCATCTACACCACCAACACCAGCCATCTACACCACCAACACCAGCCATCTACACCACCAACACCAGCCATATACACCACCAACACCAGCCATCTAT